>NC_069502.1:610537411-610664911 GCF_027579735.1 Bombina bombina | reverse complement strand
TATATATATATATATATATATATATATATATATATATATATCTACTCTTCTCACCCATTGGTGGTGCAAAATAGAATAGGGTTGTTTTTGCACTCTTTGCCCCCACCCCCACGAACAACCACTTGCATCACCCATTATCCTACTACAGAAGGTAGTGAATGATGCATGCAGATGTCAGCCCGTCCAGATTTTCCTTGGTCTGGGACAACCTTCAAAATTAAAGGGACACTGTACCCAAAAAATTTCATTTGTGATTCTGATTGAGCATGAAATTTTAATCAATTTTCTAATTTACTCCTATTATCAATTTTTCTTCGTTCTCTTGCTATCTTTATTTGAAATGCAAGAATGTAAGTTTATCTGCCGGACCATTTCTGGTGAACAACCTGGGTTGTCCTTGCTGATTGGTGGATAAATCCATCCACCAATAAAAAAGTGATGTCCAGAGTACTGAAACCAAAAAAAAGCTTAGATGCCTTCTTTCTCTTGTAAGGTGTATCCAGTCCACGGATTCATCCTTTACTTGTGGGATATTCTCCTTCCCAACAGGAAGTGGCAAAGAGAGCACACAGCAGAGCTGTCCATATAGCTCCACCCCCTAGTCATTCTCTTTGCCGGCTCTAAGCAATCGGAAGGGTAAAGTGAATGTGGTGTTAGAAACAGTGGAATGGGGATTATGCAGATTTGTCTCCTCAAATACAGTTGGACCAGGGGACCAGAGATTCTCTTCTCTGGTGGTTGTCTCAGGATCACCTGTCTCAGGGAATGTGTTTCCGCAGACCAGAGTGGATCATCGTAACGACCGATGCCAGTCTGTTGGGCTGGGGTGCAGTCTGGGACTCCCTGAAAGCTCAGGGCTTATGGTCTCGGGAAGAAGCTCTTCTCCCGATAAACATTCTGGAACAGAGGGCGATATTCAACACGCTTCAGGCATGGCCTCAGCTAGCTGCGGCCAAATTCATCAGGTTTCAGTCGGACAACATCACGACTGTAGCTTACGCCAATCATCAAGGCAGGACAAGGAGTTCCCTAGCAATGATGGAAGTAACCAAAATAATCAGATGGGTGGAGGATCACTCTTGCCATCTCTCAGCAATTCACATCCCAGGAGTAGACAACTGGGAGGCGGATTTTCTAAGTCGTCAGACTTTTCACCCGGGGGAGTGGGAACTCCACCCGGAGGTTTTTGCCCAGCTGACTCAGCTATGGGGCACTCCAGAATTGTATCTGATGGCGTCCCGTCAGAACACCAAACTTCCTCTTTACGGGTCCAGGTCCCGGGATCCCCAGGCGGTGCTGATAGATGCTCTAGCAGCGCCTTGGTCCTTCAATCTGGCCTATGTTTTTCCACCGTTTCCTCTCCTCCCTCGTCTGGTTGCCAGAATCAAGCAGGAGAGGGCTTTGGTGATTCTAATAGCGCCTGCGTGGCCACGCAGGACTTGGTATGCAGACCTAGTGGACACTGCCAATGAGGCAGGACCTTCTAATACAGGGTCCTTTCAAACATCTAAATCTAATTTCTCTGCATCTGACTGCTTGGAGATTGAACGCCTAATTCTATCAAAGCATGGTTTCTCTGAGTCGGTTATTGATACCCTGATTCAAGCTAGAAAGCCTGTCACCAGGAAAATCTACCATAAGATTTGGCGAAAATATCTTTTTTGGTGCAAATCCAAGGGTTACTCATGGAGTAAGGTTAGGATTCCCAGGATTTTGTCCTTTCTCCAAGAAGGATTGGAAAAAGGATTATCAACTAGTTCCTTAAAGGGACAGATATCTGCTTTGTCTATTCTTTTACACAAACGTCTGGCAGAGGTACCAGACGTTCAAGCGTTTAGTCAGGCTTTAGTCAGAATCAAGCCTGTTCATAGACCTGTGGCTCCGCCATGGAGTCTGAATTTAGTTCTTTCCGTTCTGCAAGGGGTTCCGTTTAAACCTTTACATTCCATAGATATTAAACTGTTATCTTGGAAAGTTTTGTTTTTGGTAGCTATCTCTTCTGCTCGAAGAGTTTCGGAGCTTTCTGCTTTACAGTGTGATTCACCTTACCTGTTGTTCCATGCAGATAAGGTAGTTTTGCATACCAAACCCGGTTTTCTTTCTAAGGTTGTGTCTAATAAGAATATTAACCAGGAAATTGTTGTTCCTTCTCTGTGTCCTAATCCTTCGTCGAAGAAGGAACGTCTGTTACACAATCTTGATGTGGTTTGTGCTTTAAAGTTCTATTTACAAGCAACTAAGTATTTCAGACAAACAACTTCTTTGTTTGTTATCTATTCTGGTAAGAGGAGAGGTCAGAAGGCGACCGCTACCTCTCTTTCCTTTTGGCTGAAAAGCATCATCCGTTTGGCCTATGAGACTGCTGGCCAGCAGCCTCCTGAAACAATTACTGCTCATTCTACCAGAGCAGTGGCTTCCACATGGGCTTTTAAAAATGAGGCTTCTGTTGAACAGATTTGTAAGGTAGCGACTTGGTCTTCGCTGCATACTTTTTCCAAATTTTACAAATTCGATACTTTTTCTTCTTCGGAGGCTATTTTTGGGAGAAAGGTTTTACAAGCAGTGGTGCCTTCCGTTTAAGGTACCTGTCTTGTTCCCTCCCTTCATCCATGTCCTAAAGCTTTGGTATTGGTATCCCACAAGTAAAGGATGAATCCATGGACTGGATTCACCTTACAAGAGAAAACAGAATTTATGCTTACCTGATAAATTACTTTCTCTTGTGGTGTATCCAGTCCACGGCCCACCCTGTCATTTTAAGACAGGTGTTTTTTTATTTTTAAACTACAGTCACCACTGCACCCTATGGTTTCTCCTTTTTCTTCCTAACCTTCGGTCGAATGACTGGGGGCTGGAGCTAGAGGGGGAGCTATATGGACAGCTCTGCTGTGTGCTCTCTTTGCCACTTCCTGTTGGAAAGGAGAATATCCCACAAGTAAAGGATGAATCCGTGGACTGGATACAGCACAAGAGAAAGTAATTTATCAGGTAAGCATAAATTCTGTTTTTTCAAATAATGATAGCAAGAGAACAAATAAAAATTGATCATAGGAGTAAATTAGACATTTGCTTAAAATTGCATGCTCTTTCTGAATTACAAAAGAAAAAAGATTCATGTTCTCTCCAGGAAGCAAACCTTTACCTTTAAGTTTTTAAACTCTGTGATACCCACATTCTAGTGGAAATGCAATTAGACAGCGCCACAGCCGGACAGAGTCCTATGTCCAGCCAGTAAGTGACCCGTATTCCAAGAGTGGAGAACCAGGAAATTAATTACCTCAGTTGCCACGTTCTTCCTTCCTGAAAGTTGACTCACAATGGTAATCATGGCTTCCCACAAAACCTCCAGGTACTGATATACAAAGATCCCTAATTTGCCTTTGTAAAGTACTGCAGTTCACTTGGATCTACAAATATCATCAACGCAGGATATCTGACAGATCTGGCGAGCCAATGACAAGAGGTATATATGTTCAGCTACCAATCAGCAGCTAGCTCCCAGCAGTACATTGCTGTTTCTGGGCCTACCTAGATGTGCTTTTCAACAAATACTAGAAGAATAAAGCAAATTAAGTAATAGATATAAATTGGAAAGTTGTTTAAAGTTTAACCATATGAAGCCTCTGACAGACTAAATCACCCAATAATCAAAGAATGAGACTAAGGAATATTATTCTATCCTTTTATTATTTTACTTATCCCCATAAATCCATATTTTCTGTCCATAGAATAAATTTCTTTCGTAAAATTATGATGGTCCACAGTCGTCCTTAACATATGGGATATATTTCCTACCCCTAGAAGGAGGTTAAAACCCAAATCAGAGCTTAAAATCCCTCCCACCTACTGTCTCTCTCTTAGTTTTGTTCTTGGCCTCGTTTGAGCAGTATGGAGTCTCTACATCTACAAATCATGTGTTTACAGTTTGGGCTTGATTCCATTTTTAATTTTATATGGCAATGCTACCTCAGTGGTCAAATAATTACCTACATTTGGAACACAGATTGCTTTGGATTTCTCAGTCAGTCAATCTTTTTCTTGAGGACACAAAGCTGTCTTTGACCCTTGGGACATCCTTCCTTCACTAGTCTTGGTATATTGTGAACAAAAAAGAGTATACAATAAGATAGTTACTTCCCTTTAGTTAGAACCGCTGCCTTCCAAACAGTCTCTCTCAAAGCTGTACAAACGATGTATATTGGCAGATAGAGGGCTGATTCTAAGGGATCTCCAAAGGATTTTTCTCTGTTTCACAATTTTCCCAGAATTCTGTCTGTATAGAATAATATCAGACAAACGGCTCCACAGGTGATTTCACAATCTTCTTAAAAAGGGGTTCTGTCGGGGCGAGTCTAGCCACGCAGGACGATGGCAGCAAGTTTCTAGAGCTCCTAGGCCCCATGGCAAATTAAGTGTGACACGAGGGTTAAAACATCCCATATATATTTAATATGTAACATATACAAGTGAAAAGCAATACGTTACAGATCGGCATAAAAAGAAAGTAAAAAGAAAGCATAACAAATGGAGCTAAAACACAGAAACCAAAGGAGCTCAATGTGATCTGCGGTGACCGGAAAAAATTGCATAAATAATAACAGTCATATGAGGACAGATCATTGCCTGGTTTGTGGAGTGGTTACCTAAAAAAAACTTTGACCCCAAGAACAACTTTCATAGACGCATCGGTCTCAAGCTAAGCGCAGGAAGTACAGCGCACCGGATCCCAGCACAGCCGAATACCCGACACCTCAGTCATACTGGTCAGCGGGGTCACGGTAAGAAGCCCAGATACACTGATCATCACACATACTAACAGGTGCCCAGCGGAAAGTGCCATTGCGCCGCGAGAGCTGCATATACTTAAGAAAATAAAAAATAAAACAAAAGAAAGTATACCACCGGGCAAACTTACCTATATTGAAGATGCAATAGCGGCCATCTTAACTGGGCCCAGACATAGGTTTATACTAACTGCGTCACAGGCAATATAGGAGCTGCAAAAGAGGGGGAAAAATAACAATAAACGGAGCTTTATGACACCAGTGGGCACTGATTGCTAAGAGTAGCATAATAGGTGGGTCGCAGTGAAGTCTCCCCCACACAAATCACGATATAAAAGGGCAATACAGCATTGACAAACCTGAAGACTATCTGTATAAGGCACTGAGAAGACATAGATTGCCATAAAGCTTATTTAACACCTGAAAAAGATATTTACATATATAATAAAAGCTCCTCTTTTAAACTTTTAAATTTATAATTTAAAACCCTGCTGTTGGAGAAATAAAGATATGACCAGCAAAGCACCTTCTAAAGGAGACAAAACCACCAGATCCAGGACACTGCAGCAATACTTAAGACCGATGGAACCACAGGATCCTACGCTAATTAACCCCTCCAGTGCTGGAGGGACACAAAATGATAATATTACACAAACTTCCAGTGACATTCCTACTAACTATATTACAAAAAGTGACCTTAACTCACTAACCACAAAAGAGGACATGAAAATGTTCATGCATGAAGTAAGATCTCTGTATAAAGACCTGCACAAAGATATTAAGGCAGTCTCAGACAGAGTGACAACAATAGAAGAAGAACAGACCAATGTTAATTCTAACATCGCCCATCTTACAAACAGAATACAGCTACAAGAAGACATGTACAATCCTTAAACAATAAAATTGAGGACCTTGATAATCGGGGACGACGCAATAATTTGTGTATAAGAGGAGTTCCAGAGTCGGTGTCTACACCGGCACTGGGAGGATACCTTCAAGATCTATTTCAGACGATCAAAGATAAACCTAACTCCCCGGAGATCCCTATTGAGAGGGCCCATAGAGCGCTAAGGGCCAGACCACCACCAAAGGCCCCGCCGCAGGATATCATACTTAAATTACTGAACTTCCAAGACAAAGAAGAGATACTGAAAGCAAGAACAAAACAACCCCTGCAACATGCTGGGATATCATTACAGATCTTCAGTGACATCAGCCCGACTACGTTGCAAAAGAAAAGGGCTTTATCATACATCACATCTGTCCTGCAAGCCGAGAAAATATCTTATCGCTGGGGATTTCCGGTATCTATTATTGCCTCCAAGGATAACAAAACCACCATATTCCGTAATGAAAATGACTTACAACAGTTCTGCCAGGCACTCTCTATCAGTGTTCCTGTTGCCACGGGATCCCAGGACACTACAACAGTTCCAACTCCCCAGGGTGCTGGCCAAGAAGAGGCTATGATAGGCTAAGATTTGCTTAAAATTCAAATGGCTAATTAAGCATTCTTTTAAGAGGTGGTCAAGAGAATTTAAGAAGATTTAATATATGAAAGTGCAAGACATTTAAAGAACCGCACTGAGGTTGCTAAAGGTAAAGTAGATAGTCATTTACATTATACACCGTCCTCATAACAGGGACTTGGGACAAGAACATTATGAAGATGGACTGATAAAGAAAGATGTACAATGTGATACATTATGGATTGCACTCTTTTAACAGTCTGTCACATAGAAGATTTTAGTTAATAGTTTGCCAAATTATTTTGCTTTTCAGAATTCTCACATAAGTATTTTTGTTTATTAGTAAAGGTAAAGTGAACAAATGTCTGTGAGCGGTGACGGCAGAGGAGAGATAGAACTAAGCCAGAGATAGTTGGAGAAAATAAGTAACATTAAATATCTCATCCAATGCCTTCATTGACATTAAATAGAAACAGAAGGTAACAGAACAGTCTGCTCTGTAATAATAGCCTAAAGTTAACAAGATATGCACTCAGATATAATCTAGCTATTCGTAAAATGAAAATGCCGAAAAGTTTATTATAAACCCCAAAATATATATATATATATATATATATATTATTTGTATATGTTAATATATAAGGGAGAAAATGGATTAGAACAAACTGTATTAAAAGGATCTCAGAGTTTACAGAGATTGAACAATGTTGATCAGTATAAAACAAACTGTTGATATATGTGGAATCTAGATATTCGAAAGATGTTACAGCATATAAGTTATTCTGAAGTCCCAAGTTGAATAGATGTCATTTAGATTGTTGTATTAACAAGGAAAATTGAACAAATTGTGATACCCTTCTCTTCCATGATCATTGAATGGAATGGTACCCTACCAGAATATTTAGTTATGTTATAAAAAAAAAAAAATGTTACATGCTTTTGCCATGGGGACACATCCCTGGTATTTTTTCTTCTTCTCTTAGATACTTGATATTTGATCTTCATTGTAAGTTCATTTATCCTCTCGTTGTATCTCTTTAAAATATATTTTCTACCTTATATACTATCCCTCTTACACCCCCCATACCCACCCCATAAACTGATCTAGTAGCCAAGACTTAATAGTGGAATATAGCTGAACACGTTAACTCCACATAATACACATAGCAATCATGCAGTCCAGGCTGCGTAAAATAAACAAAAATCTAGACCACACAATTACATTAATGACACTGAATGTAAAAGGACTTAAGGCTGTGACACACTGCAAGCGATGCGGCGCGAGGCGAAGCAGCTGCTTCGCTT
Organism: Bombina bombina; assembly: GCF_027579735.1. Classification (NCBI taxonomy): domain Eukaryota; kingdom Metazoa; phylum Chordata; class Amphibia; order Anura; family Bombinatoridae; genus Bombina; species Bombina bombina. Next base: position 610,657,353 of record NC_069502.1, on the reverse strand, counting down.
CGCGTCGCATCGCTTCTGAAGTTCAAATATTTCATCTCTGAGCGCTCAGCTACGCGTCCTGACGCAGCAGAGTGCTCAGAGATGAAAAGGCAGGACACACTGAGCGCACACAGCTGCATGTACACGCTGCGCGTCGCTCTGCTTGCAGTGTGTCACAGCCTTTAATAGTCCAGGTAAACGGTCAATAGCTACAAGAGAACTATCTAGAAACAATCATTCCATTGTCTTTGTTCAGGAAACAAGTAGTAAGAAGTGAATACAGCGCCAACAAGAGGCCAAGGGATAAATATACTCACAGAGAGATAAAAGAAGATTATTTAATGAACCATGTTAAAAAGCATCAGTAATAAAAGACTATATATAAAAAATGTAAAAAGCACATATAAATAAAATTACAAATACAGGAATATCTTACAGAAGCGGCTCAAAGGGCCAAAGCTGATAATTACAATAAAAACAGAGGTAATAACAGGTGATCAGTGTGAGTGGTACACCAGAATAAGAGTGTATACTAATAAAACAGAATTAGCCTAAGTACAACTGTAGCAAGTGCATCAAGCAAAAAACTAATAAACAATAATACAAACAATAGTGTTCAAAATTAGTGTTAAAAAAATAGTGTTCCAAAAAATAGAAAAATGCACTGCAGTGCAAAAAAAGGGGGGTAGCAAAATAATTGTATAGATACAATCAAATAGTGAGTGAGTGCAAATGGATATAAAAATGCTAGCTACTTAATCCAGTGAGGTTAAGATATAATTAAATAAAATACACAATATGCAATAACATAAAAAATAAAATACACAATATGCAATAACATAAAAAATAAAATATAAAATATAATCCAAAAAAGTGTTCAAAAAGTTGATCAACAAATGTTAGTGAAGAACAAAAATAAGTCAATCAAAACAAAAAAATGGAAAAAATGGGTGATGAAAAGCAAGGTGAAAGTGAGGAAATTGATTCCTTCCAATGTTAGTTACTTTAACAGATCCAAATTCCTGAGTGTGGTTGCTGAAGTAGCTGATTGGATCCTAGCACCTGTCAGCTGCTCCTATGGTATCCTAAAAAGTGTCCCTGTAAAAAAAGAAATTCACAACATAGTGTATCCAATATGAGAATGAAGTAAAGATTAAAGTAATGCTTACCAATATGTCAACGCGTTTCTGACCTCAAAAAAGGGCCTTTCTCAAGCTAGCTAGCTACATAAATCTAACCCGCAAATCAGTGATAAGTGTTGGAGGGCATGTGGGCACAATAAAGCACATATGGTGGGATTGCCCTTATATAACAGGATACTGGAAAGCGATTTTTAGACACATCTCATCAGTGATAAATGTTGAAATAGAACCCAACTTCCATTTTTTAATGTTCATAGAGATCCCGAAACTTCAAAACAAGTTGCACAGGATCCTCCTCCTCATAATGTTAAACAGTGCTAAAAAATTAATCCCCAAGAGGTGGAAATCGAGCGTAATACCGACAATTCAAGACTGGCACACACAGACTACAGACATTCTACAATTAGAAAGACTTCATTACTTCAAACAATATACAATTTCATCAAGGATTACTGGACCTATGGAGCAGAGTCCAGCTACTAGGAAACAGATGAACTAGACCAAGACAAATAAAAACAGAACCCCTGAACCTCTTACCCTTCCCCTCACTCCATCTTCTCTCTATCTCTATCTCTTTAAATTCTATTTATAGTTAAACATCAACAATGGAAGATAACATGACGGTTATAATATCAGTCTGGTATATGTTAAGAACATGAGATATGATAATGGAGACATGCTTTGACAATTTTGTTTTTACGGAAAAGAAGTTAAATATTACTCTGTATGTCTTTTGTTAAGTATCAGAGCATGTGCGCGACACTGTGATTATGCAAAGGCTTCTGTTGTAGAATTACTTCTTTATTATGTAAACTTCATATCTTCCAATAAAAAAATAAAAAAAAGGGGGTTCTGTCTGTATCTGTGTTCAAAGAATATCACATTGACATAGTATGTCTGTGCACCTTAATATATAAGTGCAGTATACTTACATAATGATATCAGGCAAACAGCTCCACAGGTGATATCACAAAAAAACAGCAGGTGATTTCACAAAAAACAACGATCAGGAAAGGAAAACAGCTGGCTTTTTTTTTTTTTTTTAAATAAAATGTTTATTTTGCTCAATGAGCAAAATAAACATTTTATTTTTAAAAAAAGCCAGCTTTTTTCCTTTCCTGATCGTTGTTTTTTTGTGACATCACCTGTGGAGCTGTTTGCCTGATATCATTCTGTGAGTATACTGCACTTATATATTAAGGTGCATAGACATACTATGTCAATGTGATATTCTTTGAACACAGATACAGACTGAACCCCTTTTTGGGAAGATTGTGAAATCACCTGTGGAGCCGTTGGTATATTGTGCCAGTCTCTCAGGCTGGGGGGCGGTCCGGGTTTCGCAAAGAGTGCAATGAGTTTGGTATTCACTAGAGGCAAAGTTGCCAGCTAACATTCTGGAATTTCGATCAATTTTTGGGCTCTTCCGCCCTGGTTCCTAAAGAAGAGTAATAGTTTATCTGTTTTCACACTGACATAAATCATCAAGGGGGTAACCGCTGTCCATTGGCCATGCAGGAAGTGTCTAAAACTGTCTTGGGCAGAGAGAAATCATTGATCCCTATTGTCAATTCACATACCAGGTTTGCACAACTGGGAGGTGGATCATCTCAGCGGTCAATCAGTCCATTTAAGAGAGTGGTCTCCATTTGGACATTTTTGATTGCTCTGTGATCAAAATGGGCTTACAGGACCTACAGTAGATCTGATGACCTCTCTCTTAATTCTCATGCTTCCAAGCTAGTGTACAAGATCTAAAGGTGCAAAGGCTCACATAATAGTCACCTTGGTATGTCCATAGGACTTTTATCTAGCATACCTGTTCCCCTTGTTTGTTTTTCTTTTAAGAGTCATTACTTGGATCAAACAGAAGTCAACATCAATTATATTAATTGCTTCAGCCTAGCCCTGCATGACCTTGTATGCAGATATAGTGCAGATATTTTCTTACTTCCCATGGCTTCTTCCTTTGAGACAAGACCTGTTGTCTCAATGTTCTCTTTTTCCATCAAGATCTCAAATCTCTAAATTTAATGGAAGGGAGTTTAAATGCCTAGTTTTGGAACATAGAGATTTTTCAGATTGAAACTTTGTTGCAGGCCAGACAGCTTGAGAGATTTGTCACAAGATTTGGAATACATATTTTGAGTGGTGTTCTTCCAGAGAGTTTTCTTGGTACTTCTTTAGGATTCCTAGAATGCTTCAGTTTTCTCAAGATGGCCTTGACAAGGATTTGTCTGCTAATTTCTAAAAGGTAGAATTTCTGCTTAATTTTTTTTCAGACTTTTGTCCACGTGTTAGGTTTCACAATTAGCCTAATTTTAACTATTTCTCCACCATGGAATCTGAATCTTATTCTTTTGAACCATTGCATTCCATTGATATCTTCTATTATCTTGGAATGTATTCTTACTATTAGTAATCTCTTCAGCAAAGATAGTTTCTGAGTTGTCAACCTTGTCTTGTGATTCTCCATTTTTTATTATTCACAAGGTGATGGCTATACTTTGTACTAAATATGATTTTCTTCATAAGGAAAATACTAATCAAGAAATAGTTGTTCCTTTATTGTGTTCAGATCCTGCTACCTCTGAGTAGTGGCTATTGCATAATCTTTATGTAGTCAACGCTTTGAAGTTCTATCTCCAAGCTACTAAAGATTTCAGACAAACTTCTGGTTTGTTTTTTTCACTACTATGAGACTCGTAAGGGACAGGTAAAGTTGCCCTCTTAGCTCAAACAAAAGTGATTCTCATGACTTACTTTAAGGTGAGAAAGTATTACAGCTCTTTCTACAAGGGAAGTTGCAACATCCTGGGTTTTTAAAAAATATGCATCTTTGGAGCAAATTTGCAAAGCTGCAACTTCTTCTCGGCATACTTTTTTTCAGATTTTATCACTGTTTTTTTTATTTTTTGCAAGCAGTTTTTGGCAGGAAAGACCGTCAGACCACAGAGTTGGCTCAATAAGAACTGCGAGAAAAATTATCCCACCATATTAATCCTATATGTTATGGAGGACTGTGGACCATTCATCATTTTATGAAAGAAAACCAAATTTATTCTTAACTGATAAATTATTTTCTTTCAGAATATGATGATCCAGTCTACATACCCCGCTTGTTTAAATTTTTGGGCAACAGTTCTAATGACACCTCTACAGACCATGCTTTGTCTTTCCTACCTATATGTTTCATATCCTCTACTTGGCTATATGTTAAACTTAGAAAGAGATAGGAGGTGGGTGGTATTTTAAGCACTTATATGGGTTTTTGACCTCCTCCTAGTGACGGGAAATATATCCCATATGTTTCGGAGGGTTGTGGACCATCATCATTCCGCTAGAAAATAATTTATCAGGTAAGCATAAATTTTGTTTTTTAATGAGATCATGAACAAAAAAGGCAATATTGCCAGTGGTTGATTTGCACCTGATAGCAATAAAACAGATATAAACCCACATCCAATAAATAATTATTTGTCTGCAAGTAAATGTAAAAATATATCCACATGAAGGTATATAAATATTTTCAGGAGTAATCTATTTTAATTGATTACAATTTCTCTTCTTATCAAAATTGGAGAACACAATGAGGGGTAGAAGAGTAGCGAAATTTCTCTAAACTAAAAATATATCAATCAAAACAGATTTTGTTGTTTAGCAATATATCAATAAAATATAAACAGTGATATCAGAAAATTCAACAGGGAACTAACTATATGATGAAATATATATTGACGTTAAAGCTATATTGATATTGAAAAGAAAAGAGCAGAAGCGCACCTATGACTCATTAAAAGTACAGATTTATTGTAAAAAGCCCCAAATACAGAGAGACACTCATAAGATAAAATCATAAAGTGGCAAAATACATCAAGAAGCGAACTCCAATGTACCGTCTCGAGTCCATAACAATTGCAGGGTGATTAGTCTATATAGCTCCTGTCTATATAGCTCCTCCCCTAACTGCCACCCCCAGTCATTCTCTTGCAGCTCTCGACAAGAAAGGAAGTATCAAGAGAGATGTGGTGACTTAGTTTAATTTTTTTACCTTCAATCAAAAGTTTGTTATTTTTAAACAGTACCGGCGTTGTACTGTTTTTACTCTCAGGCAGAAATTGGAAGAAGACTTCTGCCTGGAGGTTTGATGATCTTAGCGGTTTGTAACTAAGGTCCATTGCTGTTCTCACACATAACTGAAGAGTATGGAAAGAAAACTTCAGTTGGGGGGGACGGTTTGCAGATCGCCTGCTTTGAGGTATGTTCAGTATATTTTTTTCTAGAGAGATGATAAGGTCTAGAAAATGCTGACAGTGCCTGGTATATTTAAGGTAAGCCTGATACAGTGATTTAACAACAACATGCTTGCAAAAAGGGATAATATTCATGTTAATACCTATATTACTTAGTGTAAAAACGTTTGCATGATTTATAAATAAAAACGTTTTTTTCTCTGAGGGTGATAAATCTTTATTTGGGGCCTAGTTTCCACATGGCTTGTTAGATTACTCCTAGGAGTACTTTTTTAAGGCCCTCTGACTTTGAGTGCATGGTGGGAGGGGCCTATTTTCATTTTCAGTCTGAGACATCCAGCTTCCCTGAAGGAGTCCTCTGGCTTATAGGACCTCTATAGAGGGTTTTGTTCCTGCAAAAATTGTTTTTAAGGGCAGGTAGGAGCCACAGCAGAGCTGTGGCAGTGTGTTTGACTGTTTGTTAACAGGTTTAATGTTTTTCTAATTCGTTTTTGGGCCTGAGGGGTTAATCATCCATTTGCAAGTGGGTGCAATGCTGCTTTAGTCCCTTATACACACTGTAAAAATTTTGTAGAGTTTACTAATTTTTTTCACTGTTTTGCAGTTTATGTGGTAGTTTTTTTCTCGTAAAGGCACAGTACCGTTTTTTATTATTGCTTTTTTCACATTTATTAAAGTTTTTCCAAGCTGTTAAACATGTCTGACATAGAGGAAACTCCTTGTTCATTATGTTTAGAAGCCATTGTGGAACCCCCTCTTAGAATGTGTACCAAATGCATTTACCTTTCTATAAGTTATAAAGACCATATTATGGCTTTTAAAGATTTATCACCTGAGGTTTCTGAGACTGACAAAAGGGAGGTTATGCCATCTAGCTCTCCCCACGTGTCAGAACCTATAACTCCCGCTCAAAGGACGCCAAGTACATCTAGCGCGTCCAATGCGTTTACTTTACAAGACATGGCGGCAGTTATGAATCATACCCTCACAGAGGTATTGTCCAAACTGCCAGGGTTACAAGGAAAGTGAGACAGCTCTGGGGCTAGAACAAATACAGAGCTCTCTGACGCTTTAGTAGCTATGTCTGATATACCCTCACAATGTGCAGAAGTTGAAGCGGGAGAGCTTCTATCTGTGGGTGACTTCTCTGATTCAGGGAAGGCATTACTTCAGTCTGACTCTGAAATGACAGCATTTAAATTTAAGCTTGAACACCTCTGCGTGTTGCTCAGGGAGGTTTTAGCAACTCTGGATGACTGTGACACCATTGTAGTCCCAGAGAAATTGTGTAAAATGGACAAATACTTTGCAGTGCCTGTTTACACTGATGTTTTTCCAATCCCTAAGAGGTTTTCAGAAATGATTACTAAGGAATGGGATAGACGAGGTGTGCCGTTCTCTCCCCCTCCTGCTTTTAAGAAAATGTTTCCTATAGATGCCGCTACACGGGACTTGTGGCAGACGGTCCCTAAGGTGGAGGGAGCAGTCTCTACCCTAGCTAAGCGTACAACTATTCCTGTCGAGGACAGTTGTGCTTTCCTAGATCCTATGGATAAGAAATTAGAGGGTTTCCTTAAGAAAATCATTATACAACAAGGTTTTATTCTCCAGCCTCTTGCATGCATTGCCCCAGTCACTGCTGCAGCGGCTTTCTGGTTCGAGTCTCTGGAGGAGGCTTTACAGGTAGAGACCCCGTTGGATGATATCCTTGACAGGCTTAAAGCTCTTAAGTTAGCCAATTCATTTATTTCTGACGCCGTTTTTCATTTAACCAAGCTAACGGCTAAAAATTCAGGTTTTGCCATTCAGGCACGTAGGGCGCTATGGCTTAAATCCTGGTCAGCTGATGTCACTTCAAAGTCTAAACTTCTCAAGATCCCCTTCAAAGGGCAGTCCCTATTTGGGCCTGGACTGAAGGAGATCATTTCTGATATTACTGGAGGAAAAGGCCACGCCCTTCCCCAGGATAGGTCCAACAAGTTAAGGACCAAACAGACTAATTTTTGTTCCTTTCGAAACTTCAAGAGTGGCGTAGCTTCATCTTCTTTTTCTACAAAACAAGAGGGAAATTTTGCCCAGTCCAAGCCAGTCTGGAGACCTAACCAGGCTTGGAACAAGGGGAAACAGGCCAAAAAGCCTGCTGCTGCCTCTAAGACAGCATAAAGGAGTAGCCCCCAATCCGGGACCGGATCTAGTGGGGGGCAGACTTTCTCTCTTCGCCCAGGCTTGGGCAAGAGACGTCCAGGATCCCTGGGCTCTGGAGATTGTTTCCCAGGGATATCTTCTGGATTTCAAAGCTTCATCTCCAAAGGGGAGATTTCATCTCTCACAATTATTGTAATGTCCCTTTAAGACATTCCACTCAATTCCTCCTGCCTATAAAACCACTCCCCTTTCTTCACATCATTGCTTGATTATTTTGTGCTTAGCCTGTTGTGTTCAACTTGTCCACAGCAGCCACTTTCAAGTCTGACCTCTAATTCAAGTGCTTATTTTATTTAAGCAATCTCTATAGTTATTTACTGCTGTGTTACCTTGCTACTTTTTCAACTGTGAAGGATTCTTACTTTGGAACCTGCTTCTCTGCTTCAAGCAGCTCAGCATACTGGATCTTTTTCCTTTTGGATTCCTACACTGCATCAAGTCCCGGCCGCAAGGATCACTTCCTCATTTTTGCTCACCTGCTGCACACTGTCTGCAAAGCTCTCATCTGTTCCTCCCAGCAACCTCTCCTAGTACCAAGTTGTAAGTAGATTGTTATCTAAAACATTGTTCACTGCTCTGAAAACTGGATCCAGTCCTTTCTTCATCTGCAACTAAGGTCCAAACATTCATTAACTATTTATGCCATATCCTCCACCTTTTACAGGCATAACAAGCTGTTATAACCTCTGTTTACTTAAGCTGCATATTAATCCACTGACTCAGTAATCACTTATGAACTCTCTTTATTGACCAAGTGAAATTCATTACCTGTGACTGTTAACCTAACAACTCCTGTTACTAGTTGCATGAGATTTCTAAAGGTACAGATTGTGATATTAACTATATCTTGTCTGCTATCCATTATGTCTTCTTAACTTGCTGGCACGGTTTTTACCAGTTGTTACAGAATAACATTCTGGTTTCTTGTCCAGCTACATTTACAACCTTACATAATAATCAAGCCTATAAAGTTAAAGTTATATAGCATAATGGATCCACAGGCAGTTAAAGCAGAGTTTGACACTCTCAATCAGAAAGTTGATTTTCTAGCAAGAGGGCTCACAGAACTTCAGGCAGAGAATGCTGCACTGAAAAATGTACTTAAAGATATTGTTGCCCCAAAATCTCCAGACCCTCCAGAACCTTTAATTAACCCACCTGCTGTTTTTTCTGGTAAAAGATCTGACTTCAGAGGTTTTAAAAACGCCTGTTACCTACTGTTTTCAATGAAGCCAAGAACTTACTGCACAGAGAAAATAAAGGTTTGCACTGCCATATCCTATCTTGCAGGTGAACCCAGGGCGTGGGCTAACCGCTTTTTTGAGACACAAAGTCAGTTGTTAGACTCACTAGGTCAATTTTTTGCTGCAATGGCATCCCTTTATGAAGACAGCAATAGTCAAATAAACACAGAAACAAAACTAAGAGCATTAAAACAAGGAAAACGTCCTGTGGAGGACTTTATAACAGAGTTCCAAATGTGGGCGACAGACACATTATGGAATGATATCACCTTGAGAAACCAGTTCAGACTGGGACTTAATGACACACTAAAGGATGAAATATCCAGACTTGATATGCCAGAAACTCTGACTGGACTTATTAAATTAGCAACTACACTGGACCGCAGACTTAGGGAACGCCGTTCAGAAAGACTGACTACAGAGACCACTTTAAAGAGACCCTCACCTATTTACACAGAAAGAGCATCCCATTTCCCCACACCAATGGAGATTGGTGTAATTAAAGCCCCACTAACCTCAGAGGAGAAAAATAGAAGACGCATCTCCAATTTGTGCCTCTATTGTGCCAGTAGAGACCTCCCAGTAGCAACATGTCCCATACTACAGAGATCAAGGAAGGGTAACCCATTACATTTATGCAATACCTCCCTATATAACCACAACAATGCACTCACACTGATTTTATCTTTACAGTGGGATCGACTTCAAATCAAGACTGAGGCCATTGTTGATTCAGGGGCGTATGGGTGTTTTATGGATGCCACTTTTGTTAGTGCTAATAAAATACCGTGTGTTACAAAGCAAAAACCTCTGTTTATTAAAGTAATAGATGGTTCATTGATTCATAGTGGTCACACACCATACCTTTATTAATAACTACTACTGATGGTCACACAGAATATCAAAGCTTTGATATAATACCCTCAGCACTACGTACCATCATCTTAGGTTTTCCCTGGTTAGTCAAACACAATCCCACTATAGACTGGAAACACTCAAAGATAACATTCCCCTCCTTATTTTGTAAAACCACTTGTTTTCAACAACAAACTATAGGAATGATAGATGTTAGCATACCAACAGAGTATCAGGATTTAAGTGATGTGTTTGTTTTAAAGGAAGCAGAGACTCTTCCTCCCCATAGGGATTTTGATTGTCCTATAGATTTGGTACCCGGAGCAGTAGTTCCATATGGGAAAATATATCCCCTCTCTCAAGATGAGTTACAGTATCTCAGAGAATATCTAGACGAGAATCTTAGGAAAGGTTTCATAGTACCATCTGTATCACCCGCAGCTGCCGGAATATTTTTTGTAAAAAATAAAGATCAATCATTAAGGGCCATTATAGATTACAGAGCTCTGAATGCAGTAACTGTAAAAAAACGTTATCCACTTCCACTCATCCCTGAACTTTTAGAACGTCTCAATGGTGCAACTATTTTCACCAAATTAGATCTGAAGGGGGCATATCATTTGATAAGAATTAAAGATAGGGATGAGTGGAAAACTGCATTCAGGACAAGATATGGCCTATTTGAGTATAAGGTCATGCCTTTCGGCCTTTGTAATGCCCCTGCCACTTTCCAACATTTTATAAATGAGATATTTAAAGACCTCATTGACGTGTGTGTTATAATCTACCTGGATGATATTTTAATTTATTCTCGGACTACATCTGATCACATTAAACATGTTAGGTGGGTTTTGACAAGATTGCGTGAAAACAGGTTATTTGCTAAGCTTGAAAAATGCCTTTTTCATGTCCATGAGATAAAGTTTCTTGGATACATAGTAACACCAGATCAAATCTGAATGGATCCAGATAACTTATCTGCGATAAAGGATTGGCCAAGACCCACTAATGTGAAATCCTTACAGAGATTTCTGGGTTTTACAAATTTCTATCGCAAATTTATTCATAATTTTTCAACAATTGTTAAACCCCTAACCAGTTTAACCAGCAAAAATACTAAGTTTACCTGGTCTCCTCACGCAGAGGAAACTTTCCTCTTATTAAAAGATAGATTCATCTCTGCTCCTATATTGAATATACCTGACCATACTTGTCAGTTTATAGTTGAAGCAGATGCCTCAGACACTGGAATTGGGGCAGTTCTTTCTCAAAAGTCTAAATTAGACAATATACAACATCCCATAGCCTATTACTCCAGAACCTTACAACCAGCTGAAGCTAATTACTCCATAGGGGACAAGGAATTGTTAGCTGTCAAATCAGCACTAGAAGTATGGAGGCATATATTAGAGGGTACAAAGACTCCTTTTATAATATATACAGACCATAAAAACCTACAATATTTAAGCCAAAGTAAAACTCTCTCCTCCCGTCAAGTGCGATGGAGTTTATTTTTGGACAGGTTTAACTTCCTGATTACTTATAGACCTGGAAGTTTAAACACAAAAGCAGACGCGTTGTCCCGCATCCATGAACAAAGCTTAAGGCCAGATCAAAATATGTATTTAATACCCCCACATAAGATAATAGGTCAGTTAACAACATTTGAGAATGACATTATCAGAGCACTCCAAACAGATGACCTACCTAACGATAGCCATCTAATAAAAGAAAATACTGGACTTTACACTTATCATAAAAAGTTATACATTCCAAAACAATTACGGAATTTTATCCTAAACTACTACCATGACAACCCATTATCAGGCCATCCAGGTATACATAAAACCAAAGAACTACTTTGCAGGGATTTCTGGTGGCCCAAAATATCAGATTCTGTACAGGATTATGTCAATTCCTGTGATGTTTGTGCCAGAAATAAAGTTGAAAGAAAGAAACCCATTGGATATCTTAATCCCTTACCTATACCAGAAATTCCATGGTCACTGATTTCTATGGATTTCATAGTGGAACTACCTCTATCTCAAAACCATAATACCATTATGGTCGTGGTCGATCATTTGACCAAGTTGGCCTATTTTGTTCCCTTAAAATCACTTCCCACCGCAACAGAGACCGCACAAGCTTTCATTAACAACATTGTGCGCTTACATGTCATACCACGGTCCATAATTACCGATCGCGGTACTCAGTTCACCTCTCATTTTTGGAAAACTCTTTGTACCAGTTTACGTATTCAACCAAGACTAACCTCATCTTACCATCCGCAGGCAAATGGTCTCACAGAAAGAGTGAATGGCTTACTTGAGCAATATTTACGTTGTTATATCACTCACCTACAGGACGATTGGATCTCTCTCCTTCCCTTGGCAGAGTATTCCTACAACAGCTCAATTTCATCCTCCACTAGGGTAACACCTTTTTATGCTACTTATGGCTACCATCCTCAATCCATTCTACTATCACCAGATAGAAGGGCATCCCCTTCAGCTTCAACATACTAAACCAATTTACAAAACACTTTGACTTTACTAAAAGAACATTTAAACACTGCTAAAGCTGGGCAAAAACTTTATTATGATTTGAGACACAGGCCGTGTCCTGATTACAAACTGGGAGATCGAGTCTGGCTTTCCACCAAATACCTGAAACCGGCAGCGCCCTCCAAGAAGCTGGGCAGTCAATACATTGGTCCATTCCCCATTGTTCGAATTCTAAGTCCGACGTCTGTTACCTTGGACTTACCGAGACATTTCAGAATTCACCCCACATTTCATGTTTCGCTTCTGAAGCCCTATATCTCAAGCGCATCACGTTCACGTCCCCAGGCACCTCCACCGCCCATTCAGTTGGATGGTCAGGAAGAGTTTGAGCTTGAAACCATCTTGGACTCCAGAATCTCTCGTGGACGTCTGGAGTACCTCCTCCGTTGGAAGGGTTACGGTCCTGAGGAAGATTCTTGGGTACCTCGCTCCTGTGTTAATGTTCCTCAGCTGCTTAGGGCTTTCCATCTCCGTTATCCTGATAAACCTTCTACTGCATCCTCGGAGAGGATGTCCTGAGTGGGGGGATATGTAATGTCCCTTTAAGACATTCCACTCAATTCCTCCTGCCTATAAAACCACTCCCCTTTCTTCACATCATTGCTTGATTATTTTGTGCTTAACCTGTTGTGTTCAACTTGTCCACAGCAGCCACTTTCAAGTCTGACCTCTAATTCAAGTGCTTATTTTATTTAAGCAATCTCTATAGTTATTTACTGCTGTGTTACCTTGCTACTTTTTCAACTGTGAAGGATTCTTACTTTGGAACCTGCTTCTCTGCTTCAAGCAGCTCAGCATACTGGATCTTTTTCCTTTTGGATTCCTACACTGCATCAAGTCCCGGCCGCAAGGATCACTTCCTCATTTTTGCTCACCTGCTGCACACTGTCTGCAAAGCTCTCATCTGTTCCTCCCAGCAACCTCTCCTAGTACCAAGTTGTAAGTAGATTGTTATCTAAAACATTGTTCACTGCTCTGAAAACTGGATCCAGTCCTTTCTTCATCTGCAACTAAGGTCCAAACATTCATTAACTATTTATGCCATATCCTCCACCTTTTACAGGCATAACAAGCTGTTATAACCTCTGTTTGCTTAAGCTGCATATTAATCCCCTGACTCAGTAATCACTTATGAACTCTCTTTATTGACCAAGTGAAATTCATTACCTGTGACTGTTAACCTAACAACTCCTGTTACTAGTTGCATGAGATGTCTAAAGGTACAGATTGTTATATTAACTATATCTTGTCTGCTATCCATTATGTCTTCTTAACTTGCTGGCACAGTTTTTACCAGTTGTTACAGAATAACATTCTGATTTCTTGTCCAGCTACATTTACAACCTTACAATTATCTGCAAACCAGATAAAGAGAGAGGCATTCTTACATTGCGTTCAAGACCTACTAGTTATGGGAGTGATCCACCCAGTTCCAAAGGAGGAACAGGGGCAGGGCTTCTATTCAAATCTGTTTATAGTTCCCAAGAAAGAGGGAACTTTCAGACCAATTTTGGATCTCAAGAACCTAAACAAATTTCTCAGGGTCCCATCCTTCAAGATGGAGACTATTCAAACCATCCTACCTATGATCCAGGAGGGTCAATATATGACTACCGTGGATTTAAAGGATGCTTATCTACATATTCCGATACACAGGGATCATCATCAGTTTCTCAGGTTCGCCTTCCTAGACAGGCATTACCAGTTTGTGGCTCTTCCCTTCGGGTTAGCCATGGCACCAAGAATCTTTACAAAGTTTCTAGGGTCCCTTCTGGCGGTTCTAAGACCATGGGATATAGCAGTAGCCCCTTACCTAGACGACATCCTGATACAGGCGTCAACTTTTCAAATCGCCAGGTCCCATATGGACATTGTTCTGGCATTCCTAAGGTCTCATGGGTGGAAGGTGAATGAAGGAAAGAGTTCTCTCTCACCTCTCACAAGAGTTTCCTTCTCTCACAAGAGTTTCCTTCCTAGGAACTCTGATAGATTCAGTAGAAATGAAGATTTATCTGAAAGAGGTCAGGTTGTCAAAACTTCTAACTCCCTGCCGTGCTCTTTATTCCATTTCTCGTCCGTCAGTGGCTCAGTGTATGGAGGTAATCGGATTAATGGTAGCGGCAATGGACATAGTTCCGTTTGCCCGCCTACATCTCAGACCACTGCAACTTTGCATGCTCAATCAGTGGAATGGGGATTACACAGATTTTTCCCCTCTACTAAATCTGGATCAAGAGACCAGGGATTCTCTTCTCTGGTGGCTATCTCGGGTCCATCTGTCCAAGGGAATGAGTTTCCGCAGGCCAGAATGGACTATAGTAATGACAGATGCCAGCCTTCTGGGCTGGGGTGCAGTCTGGAACTCCCTGAAGGCTCAGGGTTCATGGACTTAGGAGGAGGCCCTCATTCCGATAAACATTCTGGAACTAAGAGCGATATTCAATGCTCTTCAGGCTTGGCCTCAGCTAGCTGCGGTCAGGTTCATCAGATTTCAGTCGGACAACATCACGACTGTAGCCTATATCAACCATCAGGGGGAACAAGGAGCCCCCTGGCTATGTTGGCGGTTTCAAAGATAATTCTATGGGCAGAGGTTCACTCTTGCCATCTCTCAGCTATTCATATCCCAGGAGTAGAGAACTGGGAGGCGGATTTTCTAAGTCGGCAGACTTTTCATCTGGGGGAGTGGGAGCTCCATCCGGAGGTATTTGCCCAGTTGATCCAACTTTGGGGCAAACCAGAACTGGATCTCATGGCGTCTCATCAGAACGCCAAGCTTCCTTGTTACGGGTCCAGGTCCAGGGATCCCAAGGCAGCGCTGATAGATGCTCTAGCAGCGTCCTGGTCCTTCAGCCTGGCTTATGTGTTTCCACCATTTCCTCTGCTCCCTCGTCTGATTGCCAAGATCAAGCAGGAGAGAACTTCAGTGATCTTGATAGCCCCTGCATGGCCATGCAGGACTTGGTATGCAGATCTGGTGGACATGTCATCCTTTCCACCATGGACTCTGCCGCTAAGGCAGGACCTTCTACTTCAAGGTCCCTTCAAACATCCAAATCTAATTTCTCTACGTCTGACTGCTTGGAGATTGAACGCTTGATTCTATCAAAGCGTGGTTTTTCCGAATCGGTCATTGATACCTTAATTCAGGTTCAAAAGCCTGTCACCAGGAAAATCTATCATAAGATATGGTGTAAATATCCTCATTGGTGTGAATCCAAGGGTTACTCATGGAGTAAGTTCAGGATTCCTAGGATATTATCTTTTCTCCAAGAAGGATTGGAGAAGGGTTTGTCAGCTAGTTCCTTAAAGGGACAGATTTCTGCTCTTTCTATTCTTTTGCACAAACGTCTGGCTGAGGTTCCAGACGTTCAGGTGTTTTGTCAGGCTTTAGTTAGGATCAAGCCTGTGTTTAAACCTGTTGCTCCGCCATGGAGTTTAAATTTAGTTCTTAAAGTTCTTCAAGGGGTTCCGTTTGAACCTTTGCATTCCATAGATATAACTTTTATCTTGGAAAGTTCTGTTTTTAGTAGCTATCTCCTCGGCTCGAAGAGTTTCGGAGTTATCTGCTTTACAATGTGATTCCCCTTATCTGATTTTCCATGCAGATAAGGTAGTGTTACGTACCAAACCTGGGATTCTTCCTAAGGTGGTATCTAATAAGAATATCAATCAGGAGATTGTTGTTCCTTCACTATGTCCTAATCCTTCTTCAAAGAAGGAACGTCTATTACACAATCTTGATGTGGTTCGTGCTTTAAAGTTTTATTTACAAGCTACGAAGGATTTTCATCAAACATCTGCTTTGTTTGTTGTCTACTCTGGACAGAGGAGAGGCCAAAAGGCTTCGGCAACTTCTCTTTCTTTTTGGCTAAGAAGTATAATACGCTTTTAAACATGAGGCCTCTGTTGAACAGATTTGTAAGGCGGCGACTTGGTCTTCGCTTCATACCTTTTCTAAATTCTATAAATTTGATACTTTTGCTTCTTCGGAGGCTATTTTTGGGAGAAAGGTCTTACAGGCAGTGGTGCCTTCTGTTTAAGTTCCTGCCTTGTTCCTCCCTTCATCCGTGTCCTAAAGCTTTGGTATTGGTATCCCACAAGTAATGGATGAACCCATGGACTGGATACACCTTTACAAGAGAAAACAAAATTTATGCTTACCTGATAAATTTATTTCTCTTGTGGTGTATCCAGTCCACGGCCCGCCCTGTCATTTTAAGGCAGGTGTTTTTTATTTTTAAACTACAGTCACCACTGCACCCTATAGTTTCTCCTTTTTTTCTTGCTTGGGTTCGGTTGAATGACTGGGGGTGGCAGTTAGGGGAGGAGCTATATAGACAGCTCTTCTGTGGGTGTCCTCTTGCAGCTTCCTGTTGGGAAGGAGAATATCCCACAAGTAATGGATGAACCCGTGGACTGGATACACTACAAGAGAAATAAATTTATCAGGTAAGCATAAATTTTGTTTTTAGAATTCCGGATTTGGGAATTTGTACATCTACCCCTCATCTAATTGAAACAATATGTTTTGTAATTGCAGTGGGTGCACATATATTGTTGTACGGTGTACCTCTCATATAATTTAAACCGTATTTCTTATTGCAGATACTTTTGATATGCTGGAACGTATCTTGGAGGGCTATCCATGCTATGACTTCCGATCACTACATTGTGATTGGAAGTTCATTCGGCAGAGATGAGTGGGCCTTGATTGGTCAGTTTGTACAGTCCTAAAGCCTTTTAGGGAAGTGACCGAGAACTTGAGCCAAAACACTGCCAGTCTGGGTCAAGTCATATCCTTTTTCACTCACGTATTGTGCAAGATGGATGCCTTCCTAGAAAACTGTGAAGTAGTTCCTGGTGGAGTACTAAGCAGTGAGGTAGCAACACTTGTCAGGAAGCTAAAAGAGCAGCTGAAAGGTCAGTCACATGCGGGAACGTCTGGAGAAATGCTCTAAACTGATGCTGGCCACCTTGTGTGATCTCAGAATAAAGGAGATAATGTCTCTCCGAGCTGATAACCTGCCAACTTGGAGGTACAAAGTGGTTTGCAGGGTGTGTGCAGCCCAATAAAAGAGAACATGCTTTGTGAGGGAGAAGTGCACCAGCAGGGTGCAGTATCATTTTGTTCATCTCCTACCAACTTGGAGGTACAAAGTGGTTTGCAGGGTGTGTGCGGCCCAATAAAAGAGAACATGCTTTGTGAGGGAGAAGTGCACCAGCAGGGTGCAGTATCATTTTGTTCATCTCCTACCAGCAGCTGCAATAGCAGCACAACACAGCTGAGTGGAGCAGCTGCATTTTGGGTAGAGGCAGTAAACTGTTTGGTGAGACCCACTGAAGCCACCTCAAGAAATAGGAGTACAAGTGTCTCAGACATGGTAAAGACTTATCTTTATGAACCTCCTTTTCTCCCTACAGCAGACACTCTGAGCTATTGATACGACAAGAAGATTGTGTGGCCTGTCTTGGCTACCGTAGCTCAGGAGATTCTCTCTTGTTTCCTAACCACTGTTCCCAGGTGAGTGAGTGTTTTCATTAACTGGTAATATACTGAACTCTCAGCACTCACAAATGTTACCGCAGCTCATGGAGCAAATAGCTTTTCTCATATTTAACATTACAAAGCTAGGTTACCCTGCCCCTAGATTTGACATTTATTGATTTTAAAATGTTTTTCACTTCAGCACTTGCCCTTCCTGCTCTGTGGTGGTCATAATCCGTCAATGCCAAATGCTTAGGGAACTGCTGGCCACTGTGTCCAAGGGTTTCTAAGCATGTGTTTGTCTTCCCTTATAGGTGTATTTATGGGGTTGTTTACCAGAGGCCTACCTAGTTCAGTAACTCTGCTGCCATCTGCTGGTTCTCCTGCCCTTCTTACTCTGTTGTAGTCATTATCTCATAACGCCAAATCCTCAAGGAACTGTTGGCTGCTGTTTCCAATGGATTCTAAGCACATTTGTCCTCTTCCCTTGGAGGCATATTTTTCGGGTCTGTGTACCAGAGGCCTACCTATTTCAGTAAGTCTGCTGCCTGCTGTTGCCACTCCTACCCTTCCTGCTCTGTTGTAGTCATCCAAAGCATGTATGCCTAAAACAACTACCTGCATGAAAAAGGGAAATGGATGCTATGGGCTTTTTATACAAACTAATAATGATCTTATGAGTTACACAATCATCTCCCCTCAGCTTAATATCCAAATATGGTGTACATGAAGTGTTAAAATGAAACGTTAATTGTAAGACAGATTTCTTAGAGTTCATGTAATAAAGAATTTATATTCTTTTTCAGTACCCGACTGCATAGGGGTTCTAATGCGCACAAACGTGGGACAACTCCCTTCAGCCCATGTGCAGGTAGGCAAAAGATGGGGCAAACTTTGCCCCCATAGCTGTCCAATGCATCTGCAGATAAAACCCCCATTGTGGGTCAACAGGAATCTGAGAACCTCAACAATATAGGATTTAAGATTGTCATCAAAACTAGTGAATCGATCAAAAAGATGCCTTACTGTTTTAAACCAAGTTGATGGGGAATGTTTGAATATAAGCCAACCACATCAACTGCTAACCAACAATAATTGTCTTGCCATATAACGTCCTCAACAATGTAAAAGCATGCTTAGTATCTCTCAAAAATGAGGGTAATTGAAACACCTTTGTTTGCAATACACAATATTTATTTATCACATTTTGTGAGAGATTCAAGTGCTGTTCTATGTTATTGTTATTGTAGCCTGTGTACATCCGTAAACTCTTGATATAGGCTAAGATTACAATAGTTGCAGAAAACAGGAACTGCAAAAAGGAACTCTTAAAGGGACACTCTACACCAGGATTTTTGTTGTTTAAGAAGACAGATAATCCCTTTATTACTCATTCCCTAGTTTTGCATAACCAACACGGTTATAGTAATATACTTTTTACCTCTGGGATTACCTTGTATCTAAGCCTCTGCAGACTGCTCCCTTTTTTCAGTTCTTTTGACAGAATTGCATTTCAGTCAATCAGTGCTGACTGCTAAGTAACTCCACGGGCGTGAGCACAATTTTATCTATATAGCACACATTAACTAATGTCCTCTAGTGGAGTAAACTGTCAAAATGCATTAAGATAAGAGGCGGCCTACAAGGTCTAAGAAATTAGCATATGAGCCTACCGAGGTTTAGCTTTCAACTAAGAATACCAAGAGAACAAAGCAAAATTGGCGATAAAAGTAAATTGGAAAGTTGTTTAAAATTACATACCCTATCTGAATCATGAAGGTTTATTTTGGACTAGACTGTCCCTTTAATGGGTTTGCTCTTTATAATTGTTTTATTCTTGTTAGCCAAATTATTATAGCTTATGTTTGTGGAGCTGTGCTAGTTCTTTTCTTTACAAATGTAATAAACGCTCTGTAGCACACAAAGTTTAAAAAAACTTTTGGATATAGTAAGAACTTCTTCACTGTTTTCTTCTGGATTTCCCATTATCCATGTTATTTCCCCTGCATATCCTCCCAGAATTACCCTCCAATAATATCCAAGAGACACCTCAGCATTTGATACTTCCCTCTCATTACTAGACGTCTCTTAACAATCTAAGGCCCTCTCAAAATAAATAAAACTTGTCTACAAAAAGCTTCATTCTGATTCCAACATTGTCCATTTTTTAGATGCTTCTGGCCACAACGATACAGATGTTGTTGCCACAGGATAAAAATGGTTGTTTTCCTCTTTTTGATGGAATTATTTTAAGGAATCCTGACTCACTTTGTAGATCAAAAACTTTGAGGAGATGTTATCTGTTTTTAATTTTATTTTATTTTTTTGGAAGGTTGGAGGGGGATTTTCTTAGATGCAGAAGGAGTATCTTGGCTGTTAGAGGATAGTTGTTCTGGTAAAGGGATCCATTTAGTGCTTGGGGGACAGAATGTTAGGAGTTAATGCAGGTATTGACTGTCATGGTTAAAGGGACAGCCTACTCCAGATGTTTTATTGTTTAAAAACATAGATAATCCCTTTATTACCCATTCCCCAGTTTTGCATAACCAACACGGTTATATTAATATACTTTTTACCTCTGTGATTACTTTGTATTTAAGCCTCTGGAGACTGCCCTTTATATCAGTTCTTTTGACAGACTTGCATTTTAGCCAATCAGTACTGACTCATAAATAACGTCATGTGAGCATAATGTTATCTATATGGCACACATGAACTAGCGCTGTTTAGCCTTTGAAAAACTGTGAAAATGCACTGTGATAAGAGGCAGCCTTCAAGAGCTTAGAAATCAACACAAGAGCCTACCTAGGTTTAGCTTTCAACAAAGAATATTAAGACAACAAAGCAAATTTGATTATAAAGGTAAAATGAAAAGTTGCTTAAAATTGCATGCCCTTTCTGAATCGTAAAAGTTTAGTTTTAACTAGACTGTCCCTTTAATGGTCAAGAGTAGTCCTGATGACAGGGGAAGGATACACTCACCGGCCACTTTATTAGGTACACCTTGCTAGTACCGGGTTGGACCCCCTTTTGCCTTCAAAACTGCCTTAATTCTCCTATTCTTTGCCATTTTGTTAATTCTTAATGGCATATATTCAACAAGGTGTTGGAAACATTCCTCAGACATTTTGGTCCATATTGACATGTTAGCATCACGCAGTTGCTGCAGATTTGTTGGCTGCACATCCACGATGCAAATCTTCCATTCTACCACATCCCAAAAGTGCTCTATTGGATTGAGATCTGGTGACTGTGGAGGCCATTGGAGTACAGTTAACTCATTGTCATGTTCAAGACAGATGATTGAGATGATTTGAGCTTTGTGACATGGTGCATTATCCTGCTGGAAGTAGCCATCAGAAGACGGTACACTGTAGTCATAAAGGGATGGACATGGTCAGCAACAATACTCAGGTAGGCTGTGGCATTTAAAGAATGCTCAATTGGTACTAAGGGGCCCAAAGTGTGCAAAGAAAATATCCCCCACACCATTACACAACCACCACCAGCAGCCTGAACCATTGATACAAGGCAGGATGGATCCATGCTTTCATGTTGTTTACGCCAAATTCTGACCCTACCATCTGAATGTTGCAGCTGAAATCGAGACTCATCAGACCAGGCAATGTTTTTCCAATCCTCTATTGTCCAAATTTGGTGAGCCTGTGCGAATTATAGCCTAATTTTCCTGTTCTTATCTGATAGGAGTGGCATTCGATTTGGTCTCCTGCTGTTGTATCTGCTTCAAGGTTCGACATGTGCGTTCAGAGATTGTATTCTGCATATAATAGTGACACCTTAACACCAGTAACGTTTTCTGTTTTATATTTCACACAAAAAAATGTCATAACGGGGACCTCCACAAAACCCCCAGGGTGAGAGATCCTGTATTAAATTATATGCAAATATCATAGTGAGCATTGTGACCATATAATGTATGCAGTACCTACATTATATTGATAGACTTAGCTAAGTAAGAGGGTATAGGCATACTGGTTAAAAAATAATCTTGTGGATCGCTATTATATAACCACCTGTAGAAATACATTAAAAAAACACAAAAATGCATGCTGTCTAAGCACTTCGTGATTAGGGAACAGAGTAGAATAGAAAGCTCAACATTATTACCGGCAACTTTGCAGTGAGATTGTGGTACATGTTAGTTCAACCATAGGGTTTTGTTTGTAGTATGGTGTAGATTTAAGTGTTCCATTATGGTTTCCCTGCTGAGATTGAACAATAGATCGAGGTGAGGGTTCCAATTTGGATGTCTTCAGTGGATTTCCATGAGGATTGTAAACTGGCCATGTACAGAGTCCTTTACAAGGGTCTGCAGCTTCCCCAGTGATATCCTTTTTTACACCTCCTGGAGACATGAGGAGTGATGAGAAACGTGTCTCTCCGGCGCCCGCTACACTCAGAGAACTTTCCCCAAGCTCCCGCAAGAGGGCAGGCATTGGAGGGACCCCTTTCCTTTGCGTAAATTTATATGAGGCTCCACAGGCTTTTTGAGTCAACAAGATAGTATTCTTTTGGTTTAGTCCGGTAAAGTCCAGGATCGGAAGAGTGACATATGACGCTTCCATATACAGGCAGCAAGATCCACTGAAGTTGTGGGCATATTTTTTGCCTGTGATTTTCTTTGTGCTATCGGAGGTGCCATTTTAGGGATAATATTGCGGTGTTTCCATTCTAGTGGTACTTTTACTTTTAGGGAATTGTCAGTTAAAACTTGGATATTAACACTAACCAGTTCTGGCAAAAAAACCCGGAAACCGGGGGGGGGACGGGGGACACTGCCTGTAAGATTGCCGACGCTACAGACATCTGTTGTCCAGTTCCGTCTCAAGGCTCATTAATACAGCAGTTGAAGTAGGATCTGTAGAAAGTGATATAAGAGTGTACAATACTGATCGTATTGTTGATGTGTGCTGTGAATAAATATCAATAATCGGCGGATTATAGTATTTTCACGCGGAGCTAAAGAAAAGTGCGACTACTCAGAGCCGCTGTTAGGACAAGACCCCTTTTTAATATTTTATTATTAGACAGTGTTATTATAAATGTAACTGTACTTTAAAATGTATATTTGATGTGTGCAACTTTTTGACTCGCGTAACAGTTAACCAAAGCTCTATCCCGACACGTGTTAAATTAAATTTTGCTCAAGCGAACGCATTTACTTTCAACTTGTAATTCGTGCACTACTTCCAATGTGCACAAATAGCCATGATAAACCCTTTTCGTTTCCATACAACACTAGCGCGCAACACATAATCTAGCCGGTAATGGGGAGGCTTCAATTACGGTAAGTAACAGGGAATATGGGAAGTAGTGATTAAAGACATTAAACTCATAATACTTTTTAATTATGCTTATAAAAGAGAGCTATTTATGTTGAAAATAGCCCACTTTTCTTTCATGTAATTAACAAGAGTCCATGAGCTAGTGACGTATGGGATATACATTCCTACCAGGAGGGGCAAAGTTTCCCAAACCTTAAAATGCCTATAAATACACCCCTCACCACACCCACAAATCAGTTTTACAAACTTTGCCTCCAAGGGAGGTGGTGAAGTAAGTTTGTGCTAGATTCTACGTTGATATGCGCTCCGCAGCAAGTTGGAGCCCGGTTTTCCTCTCAGCGTGCAGTGAATGTCAGAGGGATGTGAGGAGAGTATTGCCTATTGAATGCAGTGATCTCCTTCTACGGGGTCTATTTCATAAGGTTCTCTGTTATCGGTCGTAGAGATTCATCTCTTACCTCCCTTTTCAGATCGACGATATACTCTTATATTTACCATTTCCTCTACTGATTCTCGTTTCAGTACTGGTTTGGCTTTCTACAAACATGTAGATGAGTGTCCTGGGGTAAGTAAGTCTTATTTTCTGTGACACTCTAAGCTATGGTTGGGCACTTTATTTATAAAGTTCTAAATATATGTATTCAAACATTTATTTGCCTTGACTCAGAATGTTCAACTTTCCTTATTTCCAGACAGTCAGTTTCATATTTGGGATTATGCTTTAAATTATCATATTTTTTCTTACCTCAAAAATTTGACTTTTTTCCCTGTGGGCTGTTAGGCTCGCGGGGGCTGAAAATGCTTCATTTTATTGTGTCATTCTTGGCGCGGACTTTTTTGGCGCAAAAATTATTTTCCGTTTCCGGCGTCATACGTGTCGCCGGAAGTTGCGTCATTTTTGACGTTATTTTGCGCCAAAAATGTCGGCGTTCCGGATGTGGCGTCATTTTTGGCGCCAAAAGCATTTAGGCGCCAAATAATGTGGGCGTCTTATTTGGCGCCAAAAAATATGGGCGTCGCTTTTGTCTCCACATTATTTCAGTCTCATTTTTCATTTGCTTCTGGTTGCTAGAAGCTTGATGTTTGGCATTTTTTTCCCATTCCTGAAACTGTCTTATAAGGAATTTGATCTATTTTGCTTTATATGTTGTTTTTTCTCTTACATATTGCAAGATGTCTCACGTTGCATCTGAGCCAGAAGATACTACAGGAAAACCACTGCCTGCTGGATCTACCAAAGCTAAGTGTATCTGCTGTAAACTTTTGGTAGCTATTCCTCCAGCTGTTGTTTGTAATAATTGTCATGACAAACTTGTTAAAGCAGATAATATTTCCTTTAGTGATGTACCATTGCCTGTTGCAGTTCCCTCAACATCTAAGGTGCAGAATGTTCCTGATAACATAAGAGATTTTGTTTCTGAATCCATAAAGAAGGCTTTGTCTGTTATTTCTCCTTCTAGTAAACGTAAAAAGTCTTTTAAATCTTCTCTCTCTACAGATGAATTTTTAAATGAACACCATCATTCTGATTCTTTGGACTCTTCTGGTTCAGAGGATTCTGTCTCAGAGATTGATGCTGATAAATCTTCATATTTATTTAAGATGGAATTTATTCGCTCTTTACTTAAAGAAGTACTAATTGCTTTAGAAATAGAGGATTCTAGTCCTCTTGATACTAATTCTATACGTTTGGATAAGGTTTTTAAAGCTCCTGCGGTTATTCCAGAAGTCTTTCCTGTTCCTAATGCTATTTCTGCAGTAATTGCTAAGGAATGGGATAAATTGGGTAATTCATTTACTCCTTCTAAACGTTTTAAGCAATTATATCCTGTTCCGCCTGACAGGTTAGAATTTTGGGACAAAATCCCTAAAGTTGATGGGGCTATTTCTACCCTTGCTAAACGTACTACCATTCCTACGTCAGATGGTACCTCGTTTAAAGATCCTTTAGATAGAAAAATTGAATCTTTTCTAAGAAAAGCTTATCTATGTTCAGGTAATCTTCTTAGACCTGCTATATCATTGGCTGATGTTGCTGCAGCTTCAACTTTTTGGTTGGAAACTCTAGCGCAACAAGTAACAAATCGTGATTCTCATGATATTATTATTCTTCTCCAGCATGCTAATAATTTCATCTGTGATGCCATTTTTGATATTATTAGAGTTGATGTTAGATTTATGTCTCTGGCTATCTTAGCCAGAAGAGCTTTATGGCTTAAGACTTGGAATGCTGATATGGCTTCTAAATCAACTCTACTTTCCATTTCTTTCCAGGGAAACAAATTATTTGGTTCTCAGTTGGATTCTATTATTTCAACTGTTACTGGTGGGAAAGGAACTTTTTTACCACAGGATAAAAAGTCTAAAGGTAAAAACAGGGCTAACAATCGTTTTCGTTCCTTTCGTTTCAACAAAGAACAAAAGCCTGATCCTTCGTCCTCAGGAGCAGTTTCAGTTTGGAAACCATCTCCAGTCTGGAATAAATCCAAGCCTGCTAGAAAGGCAAAGCCTGCTTCTAAGTTCACATGAAGGTACGGCCCTCATTCCAGTTCAGCTGGTAGGGGGCAGGTTACGTTTTTTCAAAGAAATTTGGATCAATTCTGTTCACAATCTTTGGATTCAGAACATTGTTTCAGAAGGGTACAGAATTGGTTTCAAGATGAGACCTCCTGCAAAGAGATTTTTTCTTTCCCATGTCCCAGTAAATCCAGTGAAAGCTCAAGCATTTCTGAATTGTGTTTCAGATCTAGAGTTGGCTGGAGTAATTATGCCAGTTCCAGTTCCGGAACAGGGGATGGGGTTTTATTCAAATCTCTTCATTGTACCAAAGAAGGAGAATTCCTTCAGACCAGTTCTGGATCTAAAATTATTGAATCGTTATGTAAGGATACCAACGTTCAAGATGGTAACTGTAAGGACTATATTGCCTTTTGTTCAGCAAGGGAATTATATGTCCACAATAGATTTACAGGATGCATATCTGCATATTCCAATTCATCCAGATCATTATCAGTTCCTGAGATTCTCTTTTCTAGACAAGCATTACCAATTTGTGGCTCTACCGTTTGGCCTTGCTACAGCTCCAAGAATTTTCACAAAGATTCTCGGTGCCCTTCTGTCTGTAATCAGAGAACAGGGTATTGTGGTATTTCCTTATTTGGACGATATCTTGGTACTTGCTCCGTCTTTACATTTAGCAGAGTCTCATACGAATCGACTTGTGTTGTTTCTTCAAGATCATGGTTGGAGGATCAATTTACCAAAAAGTTCTTTGATTCCTCAAACAAGGGTAACCTTTCTGGGTTTCCAGATAGATTCAGTGTCCATGACTTTGTCTTTAACAGACAAGAGACGTCTAAAATTGATTACAGCCTGTCGAAACCTTCAGTCTCAATCATTCCCTTCGGTAGCCTTATGCATGGAAATTCTAGGTCTTATGACTGCTGCATCGGACGCGATCCCCTTTGCTCGTTTTCACATGCGACCTCTTCAGCTCTGTATGCTGAACCAATGGTGCAGGGATTACACGAAGATATATCAATTAATATCTTTAAAACCGATTGTTCGGCACTCTCTAACGTGGTGGACAGATCACCATCGTTTAATTCAGGGGGCTTCTTTTGTTCTTCCGACCTGGACTGTAATTTCAACAGATGCAAGTCTCACAGGTTGGGGAGCTGTGTGGGGATCTCTGACGGCACAAGGAGTTTGGGAATCTCAGGAGGTGAGATTACCGATCAATATCTTGGAACTCCGTGCAGTTTTCAGAGCTCTTCAGTTTTGGCCTCTTCTGAAGAGAGAATCGTTCATTTGTTTTCAGACAGACAATGTCACAACTGTGGCATACATCAATCATCAAGGAGGGACTCACAGTCCTCTGGCTATGAAAGAAGTATCTCGAATTTTGGTTTGGGCGGAATCCAGCTCCTGTCTAATCTCTGCGGTTCATATCCCAGGTGTAGACAATTGGGAAGCGGATTATCTCAGTCGCCAAACGTTGCATCCGGGCGAATGGTCTCTTCACCCAGAGGTATTTCTTCAGATTGTTCAATTGTGGGGGCTTCCAGAGATAGATCTGATGGCCTCTTATCTAAACAAGAAACTTCCCAGGTATCTGTCCAGATCCCGGGATCCTCAGGCGGAGGCAGTGGATGCATTATCACTTCCTTGGAAGTATCATCCTGCCTATATCTTTCCGCCTCTAGTTCTTCTTCCAAGAGTAATCTCCAAGATTCTGAGGGAATGCTCGTTTGTTCTGCTAATAGCTCCGGCATGGCCTCACAGGTTTTGGTATGCGGATCTTGTCCGGATGGCATCTTGCCAGCCATGGACTCTTCCGTTAAGACCAGACCTTCTGTCACAAGGTCCTTTTTTCCATCCGGATCTGAAATCCTTAAATTTAAAGGTATGGAGATTGAACGCTTGATTCTTGGTCATAGAGGTTTCTCTGACTCCGTGATTAATACTATGTTACAGGCTCGTAAATCTGTATCTCGAGAGATATATTATAGAGTCTGGAAGACTTATATTTCTTGGTGTCTTTCTCATCATTTTTCTTGGCATTCTTTTAGAATACCGAGAATTTTACAGTTTCTTCAGGATGGTTTAGATAAGGGTTTGTCCGCAAGTTCTTTGAAAGGACAAATCTCCGCTCTTTCTGTTCTTTTTCACAGAAAGATTGCTATTCTTCCTGATATTCATTGTTTTGTACAAGCTTTGGTTCGTATAAAACCTGTCATTAAGTCAATTTCTCCTCCTTGGAGTTTGAATTTGGTTCTGGGAGCTCTTCAAGCTCCTCCGTTTGAACCTATGCATTCATTGGACATTAAATTACTTTCTTGGAAAGTTTTGTTCCTTTTGGCCATCTCTTCTGCTAGAAGAGTTTCTGAATTATCTGCTCTTTCGTGTGAGTCTCCTTTTCTGATTTTTCATCAGGATAAGGCGGTGTTGCGAACTTCTTTTGAATTTTTACCTAAAGTTGTGAATTCCAACAACATTAGTAGAGAAATTGTGGTTCCTTCATTATGTCCTAATCCTAAGAATTCTAAGGAGAAATCATTTTCATTCTTTGGATGTTGTTAGAGCTTTGAAATATTATGTTGAAGCTACGAAATCTTTCCGTAAGACTTCTAGTCTATTTGTTATCTTTTCCGGTTCTAGGAAAGGCCAGAAAGCTTCTGCCATTTCTTTGGCATCTTGGTTGAAATCTTTAATTCATCTTGCCTATGTTGAGTCGGGTAAAATTCCGCCTCAAAGAATTACAGCTCATTCTACTAGGTCAGTATCTACTTCCTGGGCGTTTAGGAATGAAGCTTCGGTTGACCAGATCTGCAAAGCAGCAACTTGGTCCTCTTTGCATACTTTTACTAAATTCTACCATTTTGATGTATTTTCTTCTTCTGAAGCAGTTTTTGGTAGAAAAGTTCTTCAGGCAGCGGTTTCAGTTTGAATCTTCTGCTTATGTTTTTTGTTAAACTTTATTTTGGGTGTGGATTATTTTCAGCAGGAATTGGCTGTCTTTATTTTATCCCTCCCTCTCTAGTGACTCTTGTGTGGAAAGATCCACATCTTGGGTAGTCATTATCCCATACGTCACTAGCTCATGGACTCTTGTTAATTACATGAAAGAAAACATAATTTATGTAAGAACTTACCTGATAAATTCATTTCTTTCATATTAACAAGAGTCCATGAGGCCCACCCTTTTTTGTGGTGGTTATGATTTTTTTGTATAAAGCACAATTATTCCAATTCCTTATTTTATATGCTTCGCACTTTTTTTCTTATCACCCCACTTCTTGGCTATTCGTTAAACTGATTTGTGGGTGTGGTGAGGGGTGTATTTATAGGCATTTTAAGGTTTGGGAAACTTTGCCCCTCCTGGTAGGAATGTATATCCCATACGTCACTAGCTCATGGACTCTTGTTAATATGAAAGAAATGAATTTATCAGGTAAGTTCTTACATAAATTATGTTTTTCAAATGTTCTAGGACTCTCACACTCTCCCTTTTTCCTTCATTCCTCTCTCACTTTTTTGGATAGTGCCATGGTTTTCCATTGGCCATTTATTACTTCCTTCAATGAAGCTCTGCAAAAAGCCTGCAAAAATAGCAAGGATCAATGTGAGATAATTCCCTTAAAGGAATATGAAATCCAGATTTTTCTTTTATGATTAAGATAGAGAATGCAATTTTAAGCAACTTGCTAATTTATTCCTATTATCATTTTTTCTTTGTTCTCTTGGTATCTTTATTTGAAAAGGCAGGAATGTAAGCTTAGAAGCCGGCCCATTTTTGGTTCAACATCTGGGTAGTGCTTCCCTTTAACACATAGATACAAAAACCACA
This sequence comes from Bombina bombina, assembly GCF_027579735.1. Classification (NCBI taxonomy): domain Eukaryota; kingdom Metazoa; phylum Chordata; class Amphibia; order Anura; family Bombinatoridae; genus Bombina; species Bombina bombina. The sequence goes on along the minus strand of NC_069502.1, from coordinate 610,627,968 downwards.
GACTGCCCTGATTTGATTTTAGGTTTAAGTGTTGATTCCCTGTTTATTCAAGGGAATTTGCTATTTAGTTACTGCTCTCCATAGATATTGAGTGCTCAGTTCAGTTATATGCTATACACTTGGTGCCAGTAACCTTATGAACCATAACTGCTAAATTTATAGTGCTTGTGGGAGTGGATAACATCAGAGAGTAGTTGCTCTGTATTCTTTAGGTAAGCTCTGCTTAAACTAAATTAATACGTTTATTTACATTTAAACGTGATCATGCCATCCCTTTAACCGTATGTCGCAAACTCTTGTTGTTGAGGGTTTAGGCATTTACATTTATTCAGCAAGAGTGGTGAATTATAGGGGATATCTCATTTTAATTTGCAAGCTATAGTAACATTTACATTCCTATATTCATATATATAACTATATACTGTATTTAACATATGAACCTATTATTTTGAAATATACTGTATTTAAAGGGATAGAAAGGTCAAAATGGAAATGTGCATGAGTGAATTTTAATTTGAAATATAAGCATTTTTGCAATATATTTCTATTAGCAAAAATGCTTCTAGTAAAAGTTCTTACTGTTTTCCTGCGGCATACGCACATATCCTGTGAGGGCCGTGCACCAGTATTCAGACACCACAGCTTCTCAGAGGGTCTCAGCAGTAGCTTGTATGACATAAATTACATCTGCAGAAGCAAAACACACCACAGCCACCTCTCTAAGCAAGCAAAGTGTCTGAATACTGGTGCACAGGCTCTCACAGGATATGTGCGTATGCCGCAGAAAAACAGTAATCACTTTTACTAGAAGCATTTTTTTTAATGGACGTATATTGCAAAAATGCTTCTATTTCAAATTAAAATGCATCTATCCACATTTAAAGTTTGACCTTTCAAACCCTTTAAAATTTAGGGGCTTGAATAATAGTTCTGTACAGAATAAATATACTTTGATTTTTTTAAACAACATTTTAGTCTGTCTCCTCCCCCAAGTTTATGCAAATCTGTTGTTTCTTTTTGCTGAAGCGTTTGCTGTTTTGTTGTGATGGTACACGTTAGAAAAAGAAAGATATTGCAGTTTATATTGAAATATGTGCATTTACTGAGCAAATTTACTTTCCAAATGTATAACAGCAATCAAACATAACAAAGACCTGATAATGGAAATGTCATTTAAATTCAAAATATAAACCTTAGTTTCTCTACTTTAAAGGAACATTAAATTGTTATTGTATATACTGTATATATATATATAAAATCAGGGTATATATCAGTAATTAAGTATGGAATTTAATAAGATCTGCATACAAAATGCATTTATAAAAACAATTAAAATGATAATTATCACCTAGAATACGAGTTTTGAGCGCTATAGGGAAAGTAAAGAACGCAACAAAAGTTGCGTTATTTACCCCCCTATAGCGCTGCCAATACAAGTTTTTAAAAACACTGCTTGCGCGTGCGATATGGAGATTTTAAGATCCATACCACACACAAAACAAGCACTGTTTTTGATGTGCTCGTGTACGCTTTCCCAATGGGGAGAGCCGGCAAAAAAAAACACCTGCGATCGCGGAAACAAACAGCTCCATAACGCAGCCCCATTGATGTCTATGGGGAAAAAGAAAAAAAAAGAAAATACAGTTTAAACCTAACACCTTAACATGAACCCCGAGTCTAAACAGCCCTAATCTGCTGCTCCCGATATTGCCGCTACCTAAATAAAACTATTAACCCCTTATCTGCCACTCCCGATGTCGCCGCCACTATACTAACGTTATTAACCCCTATTCAGCCGCACCCCAACATTGCTGCAACTATATTAAATTTATTAACCCCTATTCTGCAGCTCCCCAAAATCACCGCAACTAAATAAAGTTATTAACCCCTAAACCTCTGACCTCCCACATTACTAGCACTAAATAAACCTATTAATCCCTAAACCATCAGCCCCCAACAACCTAAATTAAACTATATTAACCCCTAAACCTAACCCTAACGTAACCCTAACCATAACGTAATACTAACGTAACCCTAACACCACCTAACTTTAACTTAATTAAAATATAGCTAAATTAAAATTACAATTATTAACTAAATAATAGTTATATTGTTGCTATCTTAGGTTTTATTTTTATTTCACAGGTAAGTTTGTATTTATTTTAACTAGGTAGACTAGTTAGTAAATAGTTGTTATCTATTTACTAACTACCTAGCTAAAATAAATACAAACTTACCTGTGAAATTAAACCTAACCTGCCTTACACTAAAACCTAACATTACAAAAAAAACAAAACACTAAAATCACAAAAAATAAAAAAAAACCTACCATTACAAAAAAAACCCACGAAATTATCCAAAAAAATTAAGATTATTCCTAATCTAGAATAAACTACTAAGGGCTCCTAAAATGGACTTTTGGGGGGCCCTTAAAAGGGCCTTTTGTAGGGCATTGCCCTAAAGATATCAGCTCTTTTAGTGAAAAACAAAATACATGGGAATTGCCCTTAAAAGGGTATTTAGTTTTTTTACTGCCCAGACCCTAAATTAAAAAAAATACACCCAAAAACCCCTTAAAAAAGCCTAACACTAACCCCAAGACGATCCATTTACAGTTTTTGAAGTCCCGCTTAAACAATCTTCATCCCAGAGTTGAATTCCTGATCTAGGCAGCAAGAAGTCTTCATCCAGGCGGCCTCTTCAATCTTCATCCCAGCAGCAAAGTCCTGATCCAAGCGGCAAGAAGTCTTCATCCAGGCGGCCTCTTCAATCTTCATCCAGGCGGCATCTTCTATCTTGATCCCGGAGGCGCGGAGCCGGTCCATCCTGAAGACATCCGGCGTGGAGCATCCTCTTCATACGGTCGCTGCCGTACACTGAATCTTCAATGCAAGGGACGCAATCCAAGATGGCGTCCCTTGCATTCCTATTGGCTGAAAAATTTAAATCAACCAATAAGATTTAAGCAGCTCTAATTCTATTGGATGATGCATCAGCCAATAGAATGAGAGCTGCTTAAATCCTATTGGCTGATTTGAACAGGATTTTAGCAGCTCTAATTCCTATTGGCTGATTCAATTTTTTCAGCCAATAGGAATGCAAGGGACGCCATATTGGATCGCGTCTCTTGCTTTGAAGATTCAGTGTATGGCGCCGACTGTATGAAGAGGATGCTCCACGCCAGATGTCTTCAGGATGGACCCGCTCTGCGCCTCCGGGATCAAGATAGAAGATGCCGCCTGGATGAAGATTGACCGTCTTGGGGTTAGTGTTAGGCTTTTTTAAGGGTTTTTTGGGTGGATTTTTTTTTAGTTTAGGGTCTGGGCAGTAAAAGAGCTAAATGCCCTTTTAAGAGCAATGCTAATACAAATGCCCTTTTCAGGGCAATGGGTAGCTTAGGTTTTTTTAGAATTAGGTTTTTTATTTTGGGTGGTTGGGTGGTGGGTTTTACTGTTGGGGGGTCTTTGTGGGGCGTTTTTACAGGTAAAAGAGCTTATATATTTGGGGCAATACCCCACAAAAGGCCTTTTAAGGGCCATTGGTAGTTTATTGTAGGCTATGTTGTTTTTTTTATTTTGGGTGGGCTTTTTTTATTTTGATAGGGCTATTAGATTAGGTGTAATTCTTTTTTATTTTGGATAATTTCTTTTGTTATTTTCCGTAATTTAGTGTTTGTTATTTTTTGGAATTTATTATTTTTTTTTATGCATTTAGATACTTTGTAATTTTTAGAGTAGTGTTAGGATTTTTTTAATGTGTAGTTTAGTCTAATTTAATTGGTAGTTCGTTTAATTTTAGTTTAATAATTATATTATCTTAATTGTTAGTTTAAACTTAGGTTTTTTTATTTGACAGGTAAGTTTCAATGTAATTTAAGATAGGTAAATTGTAATGTTAATATAAAGTTAGGGGGTTGTTAGGTTTAGGGGCAAATAGTTTAGTTTATTTCTATGTGGGGGCTTTCGGTTTAGGGGTTAATAGATTAGTTTAGTATAATGGCGGAGGTGTAGGGCTGAATAACTTTAGTATAGTGGGGGCGATGTGGGCGGATGGCAGATTAGGGGTTTATAATATTTAAATAGTGTTTGCGATGCATGAGGGCAGCGGTTTAGGGGTTAATAAGTTTATTATAGTGGTGAGGATGTCAGGGAGCGGTGGAATAGGGGTTAATATTTTTTTAAAGTGGCGGCGATATCAGGAGCGGCAAATTAGGGGTTAATAATTTAATTATAGTGTTTGCAATGCGGGAGGACCGGTTTAGGGGTTAATAGGTAGTTTATGGGTGTTAGTGTACTTTTTAACACTTTAGTTATGAGTTTTATGTTACAGCTTTGTAGCGTAAAAATCATAACTACTGACTTTAGATGGCGGTACAGATCTTGTCATTTTAGGCTGTAACGCTCGCTTTTTAGCCTCACCGCAAAACTCGTAATAACAGCGCTATGGGAATCCCATGAAAAAACGTCGGCTAGATTTATTAAAGCCCTACGGTTGCAAGTTCTCACAAGAACTTGCTCGCCATCATTTATCAAGCAGCGGTCATCAGACCGCCGCTTCCCTAACCTCTTCGCCACCTCTAATGTGGCGAAATTCAATCTCCTCAGTCTAGTCAGACCGAGGAGATTGACAGCTCCTGCCCGCGCGTGATTCGCTGTGCGCAGGCAGGGGGCGAGATTGCACGCGAGCGCAAAATTGCGCTCATGTGCAATGGGGAATACCTGCAGAAATATCTCAGAAATGTAACACACTATCAACTAAATCAAATAAAAATCATCTCAATCTAATCTGGTTATATTTTCCTGATTGGTGAATGAAGGTGAGAATAGTACATTTTGATTGGTAGAATAAGAGAGTCGTATGGATTAAACTGAGATGATTTTATTTTTATTTGATTTAGTTCTATTGTGTGTTACATCTGTGAGATATGGTATTAAGCCTATTTCAGTGTCCCAGCTTTTTGTGAGTTCCCCAAACCATACTTTAAGCACCTGTAGGAAATGCCTCCCTCTTGTACAAACAATAACGGCCAGTTTAGGAGTGGAGCGCAACTCATAATACCAGTGCTTTTGCATTGCTAGGAAGCTATGCGCTCAATAGGGCACACTTCCATAGGCTCCAAAGGGAATTTGCCCATTTGAGGGTGCGCGGTAAATTAGCACTTCACTTGTAATTAAGGCCTACATAGTTAATAATAGTATTATTTGCTAAGTGTTATGATATGATAGTCCATGTTGGAGGTTATTTTAAACAACATTTTTTAATCTTTATTGTTTTCAGTGGTATTGTTGTTATTATTAAAGGGGCATAATACCTATCTGATAATTACTTGAAAGTGATGTAACATAAAGGTAAAAAGCTGACAAGTAAATATTACATGGACATCTCTATGTAAATAGTAAGATATTTTACCTGAACATTTCCTAAACTAACCAGAGTAAGTAATCTGTAATCCAGAGTTACTCTTTTTTACTGTCAGCTGCATGGTGAAAAAAGCCAATTAGCTTCAGCAGTACTGAGGACAAACTTTGCTTGTATGTGATCTCATGGGATTTCACTAAAATCTCACAAGATTTCATAGTAAACTTCTATAAACTGAGGAGGTAAATAACATAACTGTGCCCACACATTCCAGATGCACACTCCCTTGTGTACCACAGCTTACATCCTGATTGGATGCTTAACCCCTTAACGACCAACGACGTATGGGGTACGTCCTGCAAAAAAATGCAGTTAATGACCAAGGACGTACCCCGTACGTCGTTGGTCTTTGAAAGCCCTGGAAGCGATCCTGATCGCTTCCAGCCGCTTTCATGTTATTGCAGTGATGCCTCGATATTGAGGCATCCTGCAATAACAGTTTTGAGCAGTCCGATGCAGAGAGAGCCACTCTGTGGCCCTCTCTGCATCGGCCATTGATCGCAGTATTCGTTGGTGGGTGGGAGCTTACCAAGGGAGGCGGGTGGGCGGCGATCAATGGAGGAGGGGGGCAGGATCGCGTGTGGGGTGCGTGCCAGAATGCGTGCACGGGAGCGCGCGCGCGTGCACGAGGGTGGGTGCGCGCGTGTGCGGGTGGGAACCCTACACTATGGAACATGGAGGAGATATAAGTGGGAGAGACTCAGTGGGATATATAAATAAAATTAGTAATCTGGGAGAGGGTTGGGGGTTGGGGGTTGTGGGGGGGCAGCTACACTACAGAAAAGTTTTTTTTTAAAATAAAAATTAACCAAAACGTTTTTAATTTGAAACTGGGTACTGGCAGACAGCTGCCAGTACCCAATATGGCGCTCAATAAGGCAGGGGGGGGGGGTTAGAGAGCTGTTTGGGGGGGGGGATCAGGGAGGTTGGGGGCTAAGGGGGGATCCTACATAGCAGCATATGTAAATATGCTCAAAAAAAATAAAAAAAAAATAAAAGATAGCTTTGATTTTAGTACTGGCAGACTTTCTGCCAGTACTTAAGATGGCGGGGACAATTGTGGGTTTGGGGATGGAAGAGAGCTGTTTGGGAGGGATCAGGGGGTGTGATGTGTCAGGTGGGAGGCTGATCTCTACACTAAAGCTAAAATTAACCCTGCAAACTCCCTACAAGCTACCTAATTAACCCCTTCACTGCTAGCCATAATACTTGTGTGATGCGCAGCGGCATTTAGCGGCCTTCTAATTACCAAAAAGCAACGCCAAAGCCATATATGTCTGCTATTTCTGAACAAAGGGGATCCCAGAGAAGCATTTACAACCATTTGTGCCATAATTGCACAAGCTGTTTGTAAATAATTTCAGTGAGAAACCTAAAATTGTGAAAAAAAATATTTTTTTTTTAATTTGATCGCATTTGGCGGTGAAATGGTGGCATGAAATATACCAAAATTGGCCTAGATCAATACTTGGGGTTGTCTACTACACTACACTAAAGCTAAAATTATCCCTAAAAGTTCCCTACATGCTCCATAATTAACCCCTTCACTGCTGGCCATAATACACGTGTAGTGCGCAGTGGCATTTAGCAGCCTTCTAATTACTAAAAAGCAACACCAAAGCCATATATGTCTGCTATTTCTGAACAAAGGGGATCCCAGAGAAGAATTTACAACCATTTGTGCCATAATTGCAGAAGCTGTTTGTAAATAATTTCAGTGAGAAACCAAAAGTTTGTGAAAAAATTAGTAAAAAAGTGAACAATTTTTTGTATTTAATCGCATTTGGCAGTGAAATGGTGGCATGAAATATACCAAAATGGGCCTAGATGAATACTTTGGGATGTCTACTAAAAAAAAATATATACATGTCAATGGATATTCAGAGATTCCTGAAAGATATTAGTGTTCTAATGTAACTAGCGCTAATTTTGAAAAATAATGGTTTGGAAATAGCAAAGTGCTACTTGTACTTATTGCCCTATAACTTACAAAAAAAGCAAAGAACATGTAAACATTGGGTATTTCTAAACTCAGGACAAAATGTAGAAACTATTTAGCACGGGTGTTTTTTGGTGGTTGTAGATGTGTAACAGATTTTGGGGGTCAAAGTTAGAAAAAGTGTGTTTTTTTCATTTTTTTCCTCATATTTTATATTTTTTTTTATAGTAAATTATAAGATATGATGAAAATAATGGTATCTTTAGAAAGTCCATTTAATGGCGAGAAAAACGGTATATAATATGTGTGGGTACAGTAAATGAGTAAGAGGAAAATTACAGCTAAACACAAACACCGCAGAAATGTAAAAATAGCCTTGGTCCCAAACGGACAGAAAATGGAAAAGTGCTGTGGTCATTAAGGGGTTAAAGTACCTTTAGAGTTGGATGTGGCGACTGAGGAAATTTTGATTTAAAATATCTTCATTTTTTACATAGAAATGTTCATGTGAAATTTTCTAGTCACCTTTTATAGATATGCTGCATCACAAGTGTGTCAGCATTTGAGCATAATGTCCCTTTAAGAGTTATGTTTTATATTTTTCTCTTTAAGAGCTTTTTTACAATCCTGAGTAATAGTACAACTTATTTTCTTTTGATGTGTTTTTGACATACAGCCAAACTTCAGCCACATTACAAGTGTTGCGAGTGAAAAGGAGTTTATCGTGGGTGTTTACGCTTGTGAGCACAATCGTGAATTATGCTAGAATGATTACTGTGTCCACTGTCCTCAGAGCTCTGGTTAAAGTGAAGGTAAACTTTGATGATTGAAAGCCCAGTTTTTAAAAATACTATTAAAAACAGTGGCACTTTCATTCATCAAAGTTTAGAAAGCGGCCGTTTTGTTTAAAAAAACATAATTTATGTAAGAACTTACCTGATAAATTCATTTCTTTCATTTTAGCAAGAGTCCATGAGCTAGTGACGTATGGGATATACATTCCTATCAGGTGGGGCAAAGTTTCCCAAACCTCAAAATGCCTATAAATACACCCCTCACCACACCCACAAATCAGTTTAACGAATAGCCAAGAAGTGGGGTGATAAGAAAAAAGTGCGAAAGCATAAAAAATAAGGAATTGGAATAATTGTGCTTTATACAAAAAAATCATAACCACCACAAAAAAGGGTGGGCCTCATGGACTCTTGCTAATATGAAAGAAATGAATTTATCAGGTAAGTTCTTACATAAATTATCTTTTCTTTCATGTAATTAGCAAGAGTCCATGAGCTAGTGACGTATGGGATAATGACTACCCAAGATGTGGATCTTTCCACGCAAGAGTCACTAGAGAGGGAGGGATAAAATAAAGACAGCAAATTCCGCTGAAAAATAATCCACACCCAAAATAAAGATTAAATGAAAAAAACTGAAATTATAAGCAGAAGATTCAAACTGAAACAGCTGCCTGAAGTACTTTTCTACCAAAAACAGCTCCAGAAGAAGAAAACACATCAAAAATGGTAGAATTTAGTAAAAGTATGCAAAGAAGACCAAGTTGCTGCTTTGCAAATCTGATCAACCGAAGCATCATTCCTAAACGCCCAGGAAGTAAAAACTGACCTAGTAGAATGAGCTGTAATCCTTTGAGGCGGAGTTTTACCCGACTCGACATAAGCATGATGAATTAAAGATTTCAACCAAGATGCCAAAGAAATGGCAGAGGCCTTCTGACCTTTCCTAGAACCGGAAAAGATAACAAATAGACTAGAAGTCTTTCGGAAATTCTTAGTAGCTTCAACATAATATTTCAAAGCTTTAACTACATCCAAAGCATGCAATGATCTCTCCTTAGAATTCTTAGGATTAGGACACAATGAAGGAACCACAATTTCTCTACTAATGTTGTTAGAATTCACAACCTTAGGTAAAAATTCAAAAGAAGTTCGCAACACCGCCTTATCCTGATGAAAAATCAGAAAAGGAGACTCACAAGAAAGAGCAGATAATTCAGAAACTCGTCTGGCAGAAGAGATGGCCAAAAGGAACAAAACTTTCCAAGAAAGTAATTTGATGTCCAATGAATGCATAGGTTCAAACGGAGGAGCTTGAAGAGCCCCCAGAACCAAATTCAAACTCCAAGGAGGAGAAATTGACTTAATGAGAGGTTTTTTACGAACCAAAGCTTGTACAAAACAATGAATATCAGGAAGATTAGCAATCTTTCTGTGAAAAAGAACAGAAAGAGCAGAGATTTGTCCTTTCAAGGAACTTGCAGACAAACCTTTATCCAAACCATCCTGAAGAAACTGTAAAATTCTCGGAATTCTAAAAGAATGCCAGGAAAAATGATGAGAAAGACACCAAGAAATATAAGTCTTCCAGACTCTATAATATATCTCCCTAGATACAGATTTACGAGCCTGTAACATAGTATTAATCACAGAGTCAGAGAAACCTCTTTGACTAAGAATCAAGCGTTCAATCTCCATACCTTTAAATTTAAGGATTTGAGATCCTGATGGAAAAAAGGACCTTGCGACAAAAGGTCTGGTCTTAACGGAAGAGTCCACGGTTGGCAAGAGGCCATCCGGACAAGATCCGCATACCAAAACCTGTGAGGACATGCTGGAGCTACCAGCAGAACAAACGAGCATTCCTTCAGAATCTTGGAAATTACTATTGGAAGAAGAACTAGAGGCGGAAAGATATAGGCAGGATGATACTTCCAAGGAAGTGACAATGCATCCACTGCTTCCGCTTGAGGATCCCTGGATCTGGACAGATACCTGGGAAGTTTCTTGTTTAGATGAGAGGCCATCAGATCTATTTCTGGAAGTCCCCACATTTGAACAATCTGAAGAAATACCTCTGGGTGAAGAGACCATTCGCCCGGATGTAACGTTTGGCGGCTGAGATAATCCGCTTCCCAATTGTCTATACCTGGAATATGAACCGCAGAAACTAGACAGGAGCTGGATTCCGCCCATACCAGAATTCGAGATACTTCCTTCATAGCCAGAGGACTGTGAGTCCCTCCTTGATGATTGATGTATGCCATAGTTGTGACATTGTCTGTCTGAAAACAAATGAACGATTCTCTCTTTAGAAGAGGCCATGACTGAAGAGCTCTGAAAATTGCACGGAGTTCCAAAATATTGATCGGTAATCTCACCTCCTGAGATTCCCAAACCCCTTGTGCTGTCAGAGACCCCCAAACAGCTCCCCAACCTGTCAGACTTGCATCTGTTGAAATTACAGTCCAGGTCGGAAGAACAAAAGAAGCCCCCTGAACTAAACGATGGTGATCTGTCCACCACATCAGAGAGTGTTGTACAATCGGTGTTAAAGATATTAATTGAGATATCTTTGTGCAATCCCTGCACCACTGGTTCAGCATACAGAGCTGAAGAGGTCGCATGTGAAAACGAGCAAAGGGGATCGCGTCCGATGCTGCAGTTATAAGACCTAGAATTTCCATGCATAAAGCTACCGAAGGGAATGATTGTGACTGAAGGTTTCGACAAGCTGATATCAATTTTAGACGTCTCTTGTCCGTTAGTGACAGAGTCATGGACACTGAATCTATCTGGAAACCTAAAAAGGTTACCCTTGTCTGAGGAATCAATGAACTTTTTGGTAAATTGATCCTCCAACCATGATCTTGAAGAAACAACACAGGTCGATTCGTATGAGATTCTGCTAAATGTGAAGACTGAGCAAGTACCAAGATATCGTCCAAATAAGGAAATACCACAATACCCTGTTCTCTGATTACAGACAGAAGGGCACCGAGAACCTTTGTAAAAATTCTTGGAGCTGTAGCTAGGCCAAACGGTAGAGCCACAAACTGGTAATGCTTGTCTAGGAAAGAGAATCTCAGAAACTGAAAGTGATCTGGATGAATTGGAATATGCATATATGCATCCTGTAAATCTATTGTGGACATATAATGCTCTTGCTGAACAAAAGGCAGGATAGTCCTTATAGTTACCATCTTGAATGTTGGTATCCTTACATAACGATTCAATATTTTTAGATCCAGAACTGGTCTGAAGGAATTCTCCTTCTTTGGTACAATGAAGAGATTTGAATAAAACCCCAGCCCCTGTTCCAGAACTGGAACTGGCATAATTACTCCAGCCAACTCTAGATCTGAAACACATTTCAGAAATGCTTGAGCCTTCGCTAGGTTTACTGGGACACGGGAAAGAAAAAATCTCTTTGCAGGAGGCCTTATCTTGAAGCCAATTCTGTACCCTTCTGAAACAATGTTCTGAATCCAGAGATTGTGAACGGAATTGAACCAAATTTCTTTGAAAAAACGTAATCTGCCCCCTACCAGCTGAGCTGGAATGAGGGCCGCACCTTCATGTGGACTTGGGAGCTGGCTTTGGTTTTCTAAAAGGCTTGGATTTATTCCAGACTGGAGATGGTTTCCAAACTGATACCGCTCCTGAGGATGAAGGATCAGGGTTTTGTTCCTTGTTGTGACGAAAGGAACAAAAACGATTATTAGACCTAAATTTACCTTTAGATTTTTTATCCTGTGGTAAAAAAGTTCCTTTCCCTCCAGTAACAGTTGAGATAATAGAATCCAACTGAGAACCAAATAATTTATTACCCTGGAAAGAAAGGGAAAGCAGAGTAGACTTAGAAGACATATCAGCATTCCAAGTTTTAAGCCATAAAGCTCTTCTAGCTAAGATAGCTAGAGACATATACCTGACATCAACTCTAATGATATCAAAGATGGCATCACAAATAAAATTATTAGCATGTTGTAGAAGAATAATAATGCTATGAGAATTATGATCTGTTACTTGTTGCGCTAAAGCTTCTAACCAAAAAGTTGAAGCTGCAGCAACATCCGCTAAAGATATAGAAGGTCTAAGAAGATTACCTGAACACAAGTAAGCTTTTCTTAGAAAGGCTTCAATTTTCCTATCTAAAGGATCCTTAAAGGAAGTACCATCTGCCGTAGGAATAGTAGTACGCTTAGCAAGAGTAGAGACAGCCCCATCAACCTTAGGGATTTTGTCCCAAAATTCTAATCTGTCAGATGGCACAGGATATAATTGCTTAAAACATTTAGAAGGAGTAAAAGAATTACCCAAATTATTCCATTCCCTGGAAATTACTTCAGAAATAGCACCAGGGACAGGAAATACTTCTGGAATAACTACAGGAGATTTAAAAACCTTATCTAAATGTTTAGATTTAGTATCAAGAGGACTAGAATCCTCAATTTCTAATGCAATTAGGACTTCTTTAAGTAAAGAACGAATAAATTCCATTTTAAATAAATATGAAGATTTATCAGCATCAACCTCTGAGACAGAATCCTCTGAATCAGAAGAACCAATATCAGTATCAGAAGGATGATGTTCATTTAAAAATTAATCTGAAAAATGAGAAGTTTTAAAAGACTTTTTACGTTTACTAGAAGGAGGAATAACAGACATAGCCTTCTTAATGGATTTAGAAACAAAATCTCTTATGTTATCAGGAACACTCTGAATATTAGATGTTGACGGAACATCAACAGGTAATGTAACAGTACTAAAGGAAATATTATCTGCATTAGCAAGTTTGTCATGACAAACAGTACAAACAACAGCTGGAGGAACAGATACCAAAAGTTTACAGCAGATACACTTAGCTTTGGTAGCTCCAGCACCAGGCAGCGATTTTCCAGAAGTATCTTCTGACTCAGCTTCAATGTGGGACATCTTGCAATATGTAATAGAAAACACAACATATAAAGCAAAATTGATCAAATTCCTTAAATGACAGTTTCAGGAATGGGAAAAAAATGCCAGTGAATAAGCTTCTAGCAGCCAGAAGCACAAAATAATGAGACTTAAATAATGTGGAGACAATAGTGACGCCCATATTTTTTTTAGCGCCAAAAAAGACGCCACATCCGGAACGCCGACACTTTTGGCGCAAAAGAACGTCAAACATGACGCAACTTCCGGCGACACGTATGACGCCGGAAACAGAAAAAAATGTTTGCGCCAAAAAAGTCTGCGCCAAGAATGACGCAATAAAATGAAGCCTTTTCAGCCCCCGCGAGCCTAACAGCCCACAGGGAAAAGTCAAATTTTTAAGGTAAGAAAAAAATGATTTATTCATATGCATTATCCCAAATATGAAACTGACTGTCTGAAATAAGGAACGTTGAACATCCTGAGTCAAGGCAAATAAATGTTTGAATACATATATTTAGAACTTTATATAAAAGTGCCCAACCATAGGTTAGAGTGTCACAGAAAATAAGACTTACTTACCCCAGGACACTCATCTACATGTAGTAGAAAGCCAAACCAGTACTGAAACGAGAATCAGTAGAGGAAATGGTATATATAAGAGTATATCGTCGATCTGAAAAGGGAGGTAAGAGATGAATCTCTACGACCGATAACAGAGAACCTATGAAATAGACGCCGTAGAAGGAGATCACTGCATTCAAATAGGCAATACTCTCCTCACATCCCTCTGACATTCACTGCACGCTGAGAGGAAAACCGGGCTCCAACCTGCTGCGGAGTGCATATCAACGTAGAATCTAGCACAAACTTACTTCACCACCTCCATAGGAGGCAAAGTTTGTAAAACTGATTTGTGGGTGTGGTGAGGGGTGTATTTATAGGCATTTTGAGGTTTGGGAAACTTTGCCCCTCCTGGTAGGAATGTATATCCCATACGTCACTAGCTCATGGACTCTTGCTAATTACATGAAAGAAACGTACCTTTCTTCTCTTCACAGCTGGAGCAGTTTCCCCTGCCCGGAGATTCTCTGTTCACACGTCAGCATTGACTAATCCAGCTTCCTCCAATCACGGCATGGCCTCAGGCAATGAATGATTCCCCTGGGAGGAAAGCCATGATTGGAGGAACCCGGATTAGTCATTGCTGACGTGTGAAGAGAGGATCTCTGTGCTGGGGAAGCTGCTCCAGCTGTGAAGAGAAGAAAGGTAAGTTTTTAACCAAACGGCTTCTTTGTAAACTTTGAAGAATGAAAGTGCCCATTTTAATATTATTTTTAAAAACTGGGCTTTCATTCATCAAAGTTTTTCTTCACTTTAACTGTTAAGCAAAACAACAAAGTGTCACAAAACACATAAAAAATACATTACAACGTACAGATATAAAACCAGTATCTAATAAAATGTATTCATAAAAGTGCATTGAAGCCCTTTGCAGTCAAAGGGACACTGAACCCAATTTTTTTCTTTTGTGATTCAGATAAAGCATGCAATTTTAAGCAACTTTCTAATGTACTCCTATTTTCAATTTTTCTTCATTCTCTTGCTATCTTTATTTGAAAAAGAAGGCATCTAAGCTTTTTTTTGGGGTTCAGAACTCTGGACAGCACTTTTTTTATTGGTGGATGAATTTATCCACCAATCAGCAAGGACAACCCAGGTTGTTTACCAAAAATGGGCAGGCATCTAAACTTACATTCTTGCATTTCAAATAAAGATACCAAGAGAATGAAGAAAATTTGATCATTGGAGTAAATTAGAAAGTTGCTTAAAATGTCATGCTCTATCTGAATCACGAAAGAAAAAATTTGGGTTCAGTGTCCCTTTAAGCAGATGAAAACATGTAAAAGCATGTTTATGAAATATTTATATTTAATAATATTTAAATGTTCATATTTAATAAAGTGTTTTACTGTATATTTATTGTAAATGTTTTACTTTCCAATGTTATTCACATAGGGAAATATGTTCTATGTATTTTAAATAGATATTCCTATGTATAACTGTATATATCTAATATCAATATATAATCATCTATATATAGGTATAGCTATATATTGTACCAAAATACCATCAGATATATTAGAAATATGTATTTATGAATAAATAGAATATATTATTCTATGTGAATAACATTGTAATGTGAAATATTAATATTTTCATGTCTGGTTAGCGCACTTGAGACGCTGCGATCGGGTTTGCACACAAGTTCGTTGTTTTCTCCACTTTTTTTGCTCCTTTGACTTCTATCGTGATATTTGAAGTTCAGCTTTTTGCGTGCTTCAGGTTAGCACGGGAGAGAAAACTTTTAACTTTCAACTTGTAATACGAGTGCTACCCAACACCCGCAAAAATCTTACTTCTAGCGGAGTTAGTGCGTGAACTGGTGAGTTGAATACCGCTCTACTTGTAATTTGGCCTTAAAGGGACATGAAACCCACATTTTTTCTTTCACGATTCAGATAAAGAAGACAATTTTAATCAACTTTGCAATTTACTATTATTTAATTAGCTTCCTTCTCTTGTTATCCTTTTTTGAAAGGTTTATCTAGGCAAGCTCAGGAGCAGAAAAGAACCTAGGTTCTCTCTGCTGATTGTTGTCTGCATATATATATATATATACCGATTGTCATTGGCTCACCCATATGTTCATTTAGAAACCAGCAGTGCATTGCTGCTCCTTCAACAAATTATACCAAAAGAATGATACAAATTAGATAATAGAAGTAAATTAGAAAGTTGTTTAAAATTGTATTCTCTATCTGAATCATGAAAGACATTTTTTTGGTTTCATGTTCCTTTAAGTGTTTATAAGATATCTTAATGTTCCTGTATTTTGGATATAACTCTTATTTTGTTTATAATATTAAGGCATCAGTTAAACCCCACTAGTGCATAGGGAAACATACAATATTACAATACATATTAATAGAATATCTGTGGGTGTATATAAATAATACAGTGTATTTATGATAATGTATCACTATTTTTAAGAAAATCTTTGATTAAATAAAATTTGCAAGGCCAGAGTATTGGTTCCTATAGGACGCACTCTAGCCACTGTAGGGGTAGTGGAATAAAATCAGAATGAAATTACATGATAAGTAGACAAACTAAAAGATGACACAGCTAACACATTACACGTTATTAAACAATTCATAGGGAATTACATTATGAGCTTAATACTATCATTTTACGGTTTATACCCAACGGTCTGAAACCAGGTGGTAAAACCTTGTCTACTCTTGCTATAAACAAGTGCAGAGTAATAAATAAGGAAGATTGAAAGTCAATATATTTTATTCTTTGTAAAGAAATTGAGTACAACTTTTACCTTCACAAATTAGTTGAAGCTTTGTACAAGAAACATTGAATTTATCTATTATAATTGAAGTGCTGATTTTTTTCAGTGCTAGTATCTAACAACACATCAAAACTTAGAAAGTACAGCAGCTATTTTAAACGTTCACTAATTTGTCTCCATCCTATATGTTGTATGAATGTCGTAGTCACCAAAATATTGCAATTGTTTCACAGAAATAATTACTTTGTTTACAAGTAAAACTGAGGCTATATTTAATTATTAATTTATTAAATCTATTGTTGCTGTGATTTTTTTTTTATATAGATTACCCTTTCTAGACAAGAACTGTGGACTCTAGTGCCTTTGGCTTGAACATTCTGCAATCACATATTTTCCCACTTTTGGTATTATGTCCTCATTTGTGTATTGACAGGTGGAAATATTTTTAATTCTGATAGGATTTTAACTTTCCAACATCAACACTATAAAAAAAAATACAATAGATTAACTTTTTGTTATGAGAGAAACACAATGATTGGATATTTACTTTATAGTATATTGTGAAATTTGTTGTTTCCATTAGGAATTGTTAAAGTTTTGGGAGCCAAGGTAAGAAGCATTGTCTTCCATATGATGATGAATGATGTGGCAAAATAGTCTTAAAAGTAACAAATGTCTCATGAATATATACAGTGGCAGTTTTGTCCCCAGCATTCTTGAAAAGAAAATTAGACAAATCATCCTTTCGAGAAAAAAAATGGCTCTCGAATCCAAGTTTCTGTGCATGGTAGAATATAATTTGATAGTGTATTCATCAATATGATGGCTTTTTTTTAACAAAGGTTTATTCTGCCAAATCTTGGTCTCATTAAACTTGAGCCATCTCTTTGTCCTCTATTAATTTCAGTCTTTCCAGGTCAATGTCATTTGGTTAGATGTCACTAGATTTGTACATATCTGACAGAAGCCTTGTGATTGGAACGTTCCCAATTGTTTTCTTGAAAAAAACTTCTTCTATTGTAGACGGACTTATGGATCGGAGTGCTGGCAGGAGCAATAATAGCTTTCCAAAGCGACATGGTTGTGTGGGGTATCTAGGAAAGAAAGGAGATCTTAACGTAAATAAAACACATATTCTTTACACATATAAATATGTTTCTATTTCTCTATATATATATATGGCTGGATTATATTGGTCATTATACCAACACAGTCAAAGTATGTATTTTTCTTATTTCTAAAAGTAAATTTAGTTGTGGCCTTCTATCTGCCATCCTTTAAGTTGGGACCTATGGCCAAGCACTGGTGTCAATAAACAGTGCTTGGCCATAGGTCATAGGCCATTTGTGCCCCCCAAACATAAACCTCATTAAATGACTTATGCTGAGCCTGTGGTGCTGTTCTCTCTGAAACCACTGTCATATAATGACAGGCAGTGTCACACACAAATGTAGGCTGGTAGGCTGGGAGAGAGAACAGACACATGCTAGGAGTTTCAGGACTTTTATTTTACCTCAAATGATCTTTTTAAAAATAGATTTTAAAGGAAATTAATATATATATATAGTGCAATCTATTGTGCTTTATATATATATATATATATATATATATATATATATATATATATATATATAGTGCAATCTATTGTGCTTTATATATATATATATATACAGTATATATATATATATATATATATATATATATATATATATATATATATATATATATATATATATATATATAGTGCAATCTATTGTGCTTTATATAAATATATATATATAAATATAAATATATATATATACATACATACACACAGAGTACATATACACACTAACACATATATATCAACACTTAAAAAAAACGGAAACTAGCATTTATTGGACATTAAAATGTGATAGTCTTGTCACGCCGCGCCGCACTATTCGTTGCTAGGGACGAAGCGCCTGCTTCCCTGCTCATTGTCAAGGGCTGTGTCGGCTCCTGTTGAGTGCGATGCTCACATGACCGCCGCACGCTCTCCGATCTGATGCCGGTTGCGATTTCCTGTGGCGCAAATCCTGCACCTATGTAAGTTGCCATTTAGCAATCTATCACTGCCCAAGTATAAGTGTTACTTTGTGTGCTCCTGGGTGTGATAGATTGCTGATTTCTGGATTGCTATACCGTTGCTTGTCTGACCACTCTGCTTGTTAACCCCTTAACTACTGGATTGATATACTGCTGCTGAACTCTGCTTGTCTGACCACTCTGCCTGTTACACCCCAAATTGCTGGATTGATATACTGCTAATGAACTCTGCTTGTCTGACCACTCTGCTTGTTAACCCCTTAACTACTGGATTGATATACTGCTGCTGAACTCTGCTTGTCTGACCACTCTGCCTGTTACACCCTAAATGCTGGATTGATATACTGCTAATGAACTCTGCTTGTCTGACCACTCTGCCTGTTAACCCCTAATTTGCTGGATTGATATACTGCTGCTGATCCCTGCCTGCCTGACCATTCTAGTGGTTCACCCTTGGACTGCATTACCGTTGCCAAACCCTGCTTGCCTGACCATTCTAGTGGTTTACCTTTGGACTGCTTTACCGTTGCCAAACCCTGCCTGCCTGACCCTTTTTGTGGTTTACCTCTGAACTGATTTAAAGAGAAGAGTGAGAGAGCGCTGAAGGCAGAGGTGGAGATACCACACCCACAAAAAACAGGATGATAACAATAATCCCCAGAAAAATATTGATAAAGAGTAAATGAATAAGTAATTAATCCTCCTGCGCCAAGGGCAGAGAAACTCTGATACTAAGCTAAATCCGTTGGGGTGGTTTAAAAATATATATAAAGATATTTTAAAAAAATTTGAAGCTGACAGATTGTTATGTCAGAATAAACCAAGGGAAATTATACTTAGTAAACACAAACAGCCGCAAAATAACAGCTTGTGTGGCAAAATGTTTCTTCCTTTTGTAACCCAATATAACTGTAACAAAGGAATTATAGAAAAAATTATGAAAAAGCATTGGCCGATTATAAAGAAAGACGTGATCTTGGGTCCTTTTTTACCTGAACATCCGAAAATAGTATACAAAAAGTCAAGGAATCTAAAAAATATGCTAGTACCTACAGACTTAAGAAATAAAGTAAATACTAAGAACCAGAAAGATCTATGGGGCAAAGATGTGCAAGGTTTCTTTCCTTGTCTTACATGTAAAGCCTGTAAGTATGCCACCAAGAAAAAATCCTTTAGATCATCAACAACAGGAAAATAATATCATATAAAAGGTACCTATAGATGCACTGATAAACATAGTATATCTTTTAGAATGTAGCTGTGGGGCACAGTATGTTGGAGAATCAGATAGATCAGCCTGTGACCGTATTCAGGAACATATCTCATCTATTGAGCATATGGATGAAGAAAGAAATTGGGAGCTCCCAGTACCCAAACATTTTAAGAAATGCAACAATGGCAATCTAAATTTTTTTAGCTATACCATTATTGATAAACTACAAAAAAACTGGAGAGGAGGTAACCCTACAAATGCCCTTTTAAGAACTGAGGCGAAATGGATATTTGATTTAGATACTCTAGTCCCCACAGGTATGAATTTAGAATTTGATCTAGGTAGTTTCCTACAGGATTAACCTCGTAACAATCACCATAACAATCACCAGAAGCCATATGTGAAGGCTTATGGGTCCTCTGATGGACGTCTAGGGTTCCATAAAGAATTCCACATAGGGTTTTAACTAGATGTTACATAGTATCAAGAATAAAAATAAAAGAAAATGAACTTCAATAAGATTTACTGTTTTTATATACATTTTTATACATATAACCCTCTTTTTCAAAAATAATATTCTTTATATTTTTTATATATATTTTTATATATTTATTTATATATTTTTTTATATACATATTATTTATATTTTAGGATATTTAGCCTCATGTTGCATCTACCAATTGGTTTTGTGGATCAATTTTAATGATATTATGGTACTATGGATTCTTATAATATTATGTATCATTTTTAGGGATACTGTTTAGCCTTTTTAATATTATGATAACAGTAAAAATGCTATGGATGAAATTTTAGTGCTGTCTTTTACTGATTTATATTGGTTGATATGTTGATAAAGACTGTTTGCACTTAGGATATTTATTCCTCTTGTGTATGTATATGGGAGATGTAAACATATAATTTATGACCCTTTTAGATGTTAATATAGCATGTTGAAAAGAAATCTAGCATCTGCTATACAAAGAGTAACTACTCTCTGTTTTCTCTCTGTTTGATCTGTTTTTTAATCTCTTATAGTTTGTTACTATGAAATAAGACTTGCACTGTTTTTAAAAATGTTTTTAAAAAAAATTTATTAAAATTTTTTTTTGCCGTTTTAAATTGGTGTATAATATGACCGTTTTATCACCCTATAAAAATTTCTTTCATGTAATTAGCAAGAGTCCATGAGCTAGTGACGTATGGGATATACATTCCTACCAGGAGGGGCAAAGTTTCCCAAACCTCAAAATGCCTATAAATACACCCCTCACCACACCCACAAATCAGTTTTACAAACTTTGCCTCCCATGGAGGTGGTGAAGTAAGTTTGTGCTAGATTCTTCGTTGATATGCGCTTCGCAGCAGGCTGGAGCCCGGTTTTCCTCTCAGTGTGCAGTGAATGTCAGAGGGATGTGAAGAGAGTATTGCCTATTTGAATTCAATGATCTCCTTCTACGGGGTCTATTTCATAGGTTCTCTGTTATCGGTCGTAGAGATTCATCTCTTACCTCCCTTTTCAGATCGACGATATACTCTTATATATACCATTACCTCTACTGATTCTCGTTTCAGTACTGGTTTGGCTTTCTACTACATGTAGATGAGTGTCCTGGGGTAAGTAAGTCTTATTTTTGTGACACTCTAAGCTATGGTTGGGCACTTTTATATAAAGTTCTAAATATATGTGTTTAAACATTTATTTGCCTTGATTCAGGATCTTCAACATTCCTTATTTCAGACAGTCAGTTTCATTATTTGGGATAATGCATATGAATAATCAATTTTTCTTACCTTAAAATTTGACTTTTTTCCTGTGGGCTGTTAGGCTCGCGGGGGCTGAAAATGCTTCATTTTATTGCGCCATTCTTGGCACGGACTTTTTTGGCGCAAAAAATTTTCTTTGTCATTTCCGGCGTCATACTTGTCGCCGGAAGTTGCGTCATTTTTTTGACGTTTTTGCGCCAAAAATGTCGGCGTCACTGAATGTGGCGTCATTTTTGGCGCTTTAAGCATTTAGGCGCCATATAATATGGGCGTCTTTTTTGGCGCTAAAAAATATGGGCGTCATTTTTGTCTCCACATTATTTAAGTCTCATTGTTTATTTGCTTCTGGTTGCTAGAAGCTTGCTCATTGGCATTTTTTCCCATTCCCGAATCTGTCATTTAAGGAATTTGATCAATTTTGCTTTATATGTTGTTTTTTCTATTACATATTGCAAGATGTCTCAGATTGACCCTGAATCAGAAGATACTTCTGGAAAATTGCTGCCTGATGCTGGATCTACCAAAGTTAAGTGTATTTGTTGTAAACTTGTGGTAACTTTTCCTCCGACTGTTGTTTGTAATGAATGTCATGACAAACTTGTTAATGCAGATAATATTTCCTTTAGTAATGTTCCATTACCTGTTGCTGTTCCATCAACATCTAATATTCAGGGTGTTCCTGTTAACATAAGAGATTTTGTTTCTAAATCTATTAAGAAGGCTATGTCTGTTATTCCTCCTTCTAGTAAACGTAAAAGGTCTTTTAAAACTTCTCATTTTTCAGATGAATTTTTAAATGAACATCATCATTCTGATTCTGATAATGATTTTTCTGGTTCAGAGGATTCTGTTTCAGAGGTTGATACTGATAAATCTTCATATTTATTTAAAATGGAATTTATTCATTCTTTACTTAAAGAAGTCTTAATTGTATTAGAAATAGAGGAATCTGGTCCTCTTGATACTAAATCTAAACGTTTGAATACAGTTTTTAAACCTCCTGTAGTTATTCCAGAGGTTTTTCCCATCCCTGATGCTATTTCTGAAGTAATTTCTAGGGAATGGAATAATTTGGGTAATTCATTTACTCCTTCTAAACGGTTTAAGCAATTTTATCCTGTGCCATCTGACAGATTAGAGTTTTGGGACAAAATCCCTAAGGTTGATGGGGCTATCTCCACTCTTGCTAAACGTACTACTATTCCTACGGCAGATAGTACTTCCTTTAAGGATCCTTTAGATAGGAAAATTGAATCCTTTCTAAGAAAAGCTTACTTTTGTTCAGGTAATCTTCTTAGACCTGCTATATCTTTGGCGGATGTTGCTGCAGCTTCAACTTTCTGGTTGGAAGCTTTAGCACAACAAGTAACAGATCATAATACTCATAGCATTGTTAATCTTCTTCAACATGCTAATAACTTTATTTGTGATGCCATCTTTGATATCATTAGGGTTGATGTCAGGTATATGTATTTAGCTATTTTAGCTAGAAGAGCTTTATGGCTTAAAACTTGGAATGCTGATATGTCTTCTAAGTCAACTTTGCTTTCCCTTTCTTTCCAAGGTAATAAATTGTTTGGTTCACAGTTGGATTCTATTATTTCAACTGTTACTGGGGGGAAAGGAACTTTTTTACCACAGGATAAAAAATCTAAAGGTAAATTTAGGTCTGCTAATCGTTTTCGTTCCTTTCGTCACAATAAGGAACAAAAACCTGATCCTTCCCCTACAGGAGCAGTATCAGTTTGGAAACCATCTCTAGTCTGGAATAAATCCAAGCCTTTTAGAAAGCCAAAGCCAGCTCCCAAGTCCACATGAAGGTGCGGCCCTCATTTCAGCCCAGCTGGTAGGGGGCAGATTACGATTTTTCAAAGAAATTTGGATCAATTCGATTCACAATCTTTGGATTCAGAATATTGTTTCACAAGGGTACAGAATAGGCTTCAAGATAAGGCCTCCTGCAAGAAGATTTTTTCTTTCCCGTATCCCAATAAATCCAGTGAAGGCTCAAGCATTTCTGAAATGTGTTTCAGATCTAGAGTTCCAGTTTTGGAACAGGGGCTGGGGTTTTACTTAAATCTCTTCATTGTACCAAAGAAGGAGAATTCCTTCAGACCAGTTCTGGATTTAAAAATATTGAATTGTTATGTAAGGATACCAACATTCAAAATGGTAACTATAAGGACTATTATGCCTTTTGTTCAGCAAGGGCATTATATGTCCACAATAGATTTACAAGATGCATATCTGCTTATTCCGATTCACCCAGATCACTATCAGTTTCTGAGATTCTCTTTTCTAGACAAGCATTACCAGTTTGTGGCTCTGCCATTTGGCCTAGAAACAGCTCCAAGGATTTTTACAAAGGTTCTCGGTGCCCTTCTATCTGTAATCAGAAGACAGGGTATTGTGGTATTTCCTTATTTGGACGATATCTTGGTACTTGCTCAGTCTTCACATTTAGCAGAATCTCATACGAATCGACTTGTATCGTTTCTTCAAGAACATGGTTGGAGGATCAATTTACCAAAGAGTTCGTTGATTCCTCAGACAAGGGTAACCTTTTTAGGTTTCCAGATAGATTCAGTGTCCATGACTCTGTCACTGACGGACAAGCGACGTCTAAAATTGGTTTCAGCTTGTCGAAACCTTCAGTCTCAATCATTCCCTTCGGTAGCCTTATGCATGGAAATTCTAGGTCTTATGACTGCTGCATCGGACGCGATCCCCTTTGCTCGTTTTCACATGCAACCTCTTCAGCTCTGTATGCTGAACCAGTGGTGCAGGGATTATACAAAGATATCACAATTAATATCTTTAAAACCGATTGTACGACACTCTCTGACGTGGTGGACAGACCACCATCGTTTAGTTTAGGGGGCTTCTTTTGTTCTTCCGACCTGGACTGTGATCTCAACAGATGCAAGTCTGACAGGTTGGGGAGCTGTATGGGGGTCTCTGACAGCACAAGGGGTTTGGGAATCTCAGGAGGCGAGATTACCAATCAACATTTTGGAACTCTGTGCAATTTTCAGAGCTCTTCAGTCGTGGCCTCTTCTAAAGAGAGAGTCGTTCATTTGTTTTCAGACAGACAATGTCACAACCGTGGCATATGTCAATCATCAAGGAGGGACTCACAGTCCTCTGGCTATGAAAGAAGTATCTTGAATACTTGTATGGGCGGAATCCAGCTCCTGTCTAATTTCTGCGGTTCATGTCCCAGGTATAGACAAGTGGGAAGCGGATTATCTCAGTCGCCAAACATTACATCCGGGCGAATGGTCTCTTCACCCAGAGGTATTTCTTCAGATTGTTCAAATATGGGGACTTCCAGAAATAGATCTGATGGCCTCTCATCTAAACAAGAAGCTTCCCAGGTATCTGTCCAGATCCAGGGATCCTCAGGCGGAAGCAGTGGATGCATTGTCACTTCCTTGGAAGTATCATCCTGCCTATATCTTTCCTCCTCTAGTTCTTCTTCCAAGAGTGATTTCCAAGATTCTAAAGGAGCGTTCGTTTGTTCTGCTGGTAGCTCCAGCATGGCCTCACAGGTTTTGGTATGCGGATCTTGTCCGGATGGCTACTTGCCAACCGTGGACTCTTCCATTAAGACCAGACCTTCTATCGCAAGGTCCTTTTTTCCATCAGGATCTCAAATCCTTAAATTTGAAGGTATGGAGATTGAACGCTTGATTCTCAGTCATAGAGGTTTCTCTGACTCCGTAATTAATACTATGTTACAGGCTCGTAAATCTGTTTCTAGGAAGATATATTATCGAGTCAGGAAGACTTACATTTCTTGGTGTTCTTCTCATCATTTTTCTTGGCATTCTTTTAGAATCCCTAGAATTTTACAGTTTCTTCAGGATAGTTTGGATAAAGGTTTGTCTGCAAGTTCCTTGAAAGGACAAATCTCTGCTCTTTCTGTTCTTTTTCACAGAAAGATTGCTAATCTTCCTGATATTCATTGTTTTGTACAGGCTTTGGTTCATATAAAACCTGTCATTAAGTCAATTTCTCCTCCTTGGAGTTTGAATTTGGTTCTGGGGGCTCTTCAAGCTCCTCCGTTTGAACCTATGCATTTGCTGGATATTAAATTACTTTCTTGGAAAGTTTTGTTTCTTTTGGCCATCTCTTCTGCTAGAAGAGTTTCTGAATTATCTGCTCTTTCTTGTGAGTCTCCTTTTCTGATTTTTCATCAGGGTAAGGCGGTGTTGCGAACTTCATTTAAATTTTTACCTAAGGTTGTGAATTCTAACAACATTAGTAGAGAAATTGTGGTTCCTTCTTTGTGTCCTATTCCTAAGAACTCTAAGGAAAGATCGTTGCATTCTTTGGATGTAGTTAGAGCTTTGAAATATTATGTTGAAGCTACTAAAGATTTCCGAAAGACTTCTAGTCTATTTGTTATCTTTTCTGGTTCTAGGAAAGGTCAGAAGGCTTCTGCCATTTCTTTGGCATCTTGGTTAAAGTCTTTGATTCATCATGCTTATGTTGAGTCGGGTAGAACTCCGCCTTGAAGGATTACAGCTCATTCGACTAGGTCAGTCTCTACTTCCTGGGCTTTTAGGAATGAAGCTTCGGTTGATCAGATTTGCAAAGCAGCAACTTGGTCTTCTTTGCATACTTTTACTAAATTCTACCATTTTGATGTGTTTTCTTCTTCTGAAGCAGTTTTTGGTAGAAAAGTACTTCAGGCAGCTGTTTCAGTGTGATTCTTCTGCTTATAATTTCAGTTTTTTTCATTATAAGATTTAAACTTTGTTTTGGGGTGTGGATTATTTTTCAGCGGAATTGGCTGTCTTTATTTTATCCCTCCCTCTCTATTGACTCTTGCGTGGAAGATCCACATCTTGGGTATTCATTATCCCATACGTCACTAGCTCATGGACTCTTGCTAATTACATTAAATAAAACATAATTTATGTAAGAACTTACCTGATAAATTCATTTCTTTCATATTAGCAAGAGTCCATGAGGCCCACCCTTTTTGAGGTGGTTATGATTTTTTTTGTATAAAGCACAATTATTCCAATTCCTTATTTTTTATGCTTTCGCACTTTTTTCTTATCACCCCACTTCTTGGCTATTCGTTAAACTGATTTGTGGGTGTGGTGAGGGGTGTATTTATAGGCATTTTGAGGTTTGGGAAACTTTGCCCCTCCTGGTAGGAATGTATATCCCATACGTCACTAGCTCATGGACTCTTGCTAATATGAAAGAAATGAATTTATCAGGTAAGTTCTTACATAAATTTTGTTTTTCAGCTTCTCATTGTAATATAGCATACAATCTTTGCAGAGCAATATTTATGCATGATATAAGATATCCGCAAGCTCATAAGTGGTCAGATTCACTGCTCCACTACTAAAGGACTCTACAGCCAAGTGCCGAACTAGAAGCTTGAGAAAGGTGTATACCGAAATGCGTTGCTTCTTTTTGGCCCATCTAGGCCTCCGTAGTCTGTGACGTCAGACTCCCAGCTGTAACTTCCCTGTGAAGAAGGGACCGGACGAAAATATTTCATAACAGACGCCAGACAAGGCGCTTCAACTTCACCGGACAAGCCCGAGGTAACCTGGATTTACCACCTTAGTCTGATAAGTCAGACCATCTGCCTGTTATTCCCTGTGTGAAGGGACCAGACGAAATCAACTTCAGTAAGCACCAGGCAAGGCGTCCAGCTGCACCCAGCAGCTTAAGGTACTTTTTGAACTTTAAGTTTGGATCAGGATTTTTTGTTACTCTAATACCTTCATGGTTATGTGGGGGGAAAAAAAGGGGATACTTATATGGTATATAACATCTTTAAGTATCACACCGGAGGAATAGTTATAAGACTTGTCTGAGGTTAACTGCCTGTGACTCTGGGAACAGCACAGCTTCCTGAGAGTGCTATAGCACCCAGGGCTGAGCATGTTGCAGGGTCATGGAATGTGTACCCAGTCCAGTCTGAGTGCAGTCTCCGTGTTTTGTATACGTCTAGGGTGATTACATAAGTCTGTGAACTCTGACTTGTTCCCAGTTGGTTTGATTGAGACCTTGCATTTGTATGGTTGTATTAGGGACCCAGGTTTTGGAAGAGACCTTGACGTGGTCCCTGGGCTTGTCCCATTAGGCCAGATGCGTTAACTAACTCTTCCAGTTTTGCTTTTAATCTTAGTTGAGAGTTTGTAAGCGAGTGCTGGACTGTCTCTGTGTGTTGTATTAATTTATTTTGTAATTTTCCCTATGGGCCTTCCACCCACATATGTCTGAGGTTAACTGCCTGTGACTGTCTATGGTGATTACATAAGTCTGTGAACCCTGACTTGTTCCCAGTTTGTTTGATTGAGAGCTTGCATTTGTATGGCTGTATTAGGGACCCAGGTTTTGGAAGAGACCTTGACGTGGTACCTGGGCTTGTCCCATTTAGCCAGATGCAGTAACTAACTCTTCCAGTTTTGCGTTTTCTTAGCTGAGAGCTTGTAAGCGAGTGCTGGACTTTTTCTGTGTGTTGTAAGTATATATATATATATATATACACACACAAAAACAAGTGAAAGCACTCTCATGACTTCTTATTTGACATTTCAGGGTTCACACAGACCCCTTCATCATTCTGATGAAGTGGTCTGTGTGAACCCTGTAACATCAAATAAACACTAGTGTATGACCCACTACAAAGAAGTCCTGAGAGTGCTTTCGCTTGTTGTTGTATTATCTGCATGTTTGCACCCAGGCTGTTGACTCAGGAGGACGGATTTACTTTCAGGATTGCATTATATATATATATATATATATATATATATATATATATATATATATATATATATATATATATAGTATATAGTTCCATCTACATACACACAAAGTACATATACACACTAACACGTATATATATCAACACTATAAAAAAAAACGGAAACTATCATTTACTGGACATTAATATGTGATAATCTTTAACCAAACATTTTAGGGAAACAAACTCCACTCCACTTCCTCAGAGAATCACATTTGACCTTCTACTGAGTGCCAGTTTCACTTGTTTCAAAATGCTATTTTACTATGAGCACTGTGTTGTACATTAAGGGTTAAATTAAAGGTTTAAAAGGACCATACACAGGTGTAAAATTTAATCATGATTAAGGGCATGTAAGCCCCCAAAAAATGATTGGTATTTGCAACAAATTTTAATAAACACTCAAGAATAGAAGTGGTGCTGTGGCTTGTTTATTGATACTAGGGAGGAGCTACAGCAGCTGACCCATTTCTATGTGCATCACATTACCAAGGAATGTGCTGTTTTCACATTTAAACTGTTGTTTGGAAAACACTGAGAGGCTTTATTTGCAGATAAAGTTACATTTAACCCTTTGAAGGGCCATTTACATTATCCTTTGGTGATTATATTTCATATTCATAGTTTTTCATAAAATGCAGCAAGATTAGCCTTGTGCAAGTGTAGTTGTCCCCTTCTATTTAACACTAGCAACCCCACCATCCCTAGCAGGTTACTTTTTAGGCTCTCATATGTGGAGAGGTTTCTTGAAGGGATGGGAAAGTCAAAATGAAACATTAATGGTTCGGGAAGATCATGCAAGACGTTTTAATTTACCTTTTCAATTTGTTAACAAAACAGCTTCCTTTTCAAGATATAGCTAATAATATTTCCTTGGCACCTCTTTTGGCCCTTGAATGAACCAAACTATTCCCCTGACAAACACCCTTATAGACAAGTAGTGAGTATATGATAGAGATAAATACATAGCATATGCTATCATCATTTTCAGATCTGCTCATTATTGTATATATGTGTTCATTATATGATATCCTGGTAAAATATCTGCAATAGTGTAGGTAGCTTTACAATCAGATCAGTTCATGAGTTAGGGCTATTTTTATTTTAAATTTGTCTTATAGCTTTTTGTAAAATGGGTGTTCTTGCAGTGAGATTTTCATGTATGCTTGTAAGGTGTGTCACTATACTGAACCAGGGAACAATCAGTGCTTAAAGGGACATGAAGCCCAGCAGGTAGGTAGGCTAAGGAGTTTCCTACAATTAAAAAGGTGCCACCTTGTGCATTCAGTAAGTACACAGAGTGCTTTAATACACATCATAAGGATGGCTCAGCCCATTGACTCCCTCGGTTAGACTGCTCCACATGACACCGTCATAGAGACAGAAATTCTTCTGGATCGAGAGCACTCTCAAGTAACCAAAAATATTTGTGCTGGGCTGTATGCATCAATTATCTCCCTTTTAGCAGGTGTTTTCCATTCTAAAACATATTTTTATGTAGCCCTTCTGGGGGGCTAACCTATCTAAAGTTTTTAGAATAGAAAACTGCTGTATTTATTCCCAGAGAAGAATAAAAGGAGAAGCCCATTTGGAGTAACGTGTGGTCCAGTAAATATATATATAGTTATATAGTTATATATATAGTTATATAGTGCCCTCTTTGTTAGTCTAGTAATAGTAATTGCAGTCTCAGCAGTGTGCATGTGACTGGGGCATTATATTGCAGCAGTTTTCTAAGTAAACCTTTAACATATACATGTTATACATTGTGCAAACACTGCTGCCATATAGTGATCAAAAGCATTCTTGTACAATTGCTGCCACATGGTTCTTCAGACATGTGCACTGCACGCTACCTATCTACCTAGACATCTCTTCAACAAAGAATACGATAACAAAATAAATGTGATAATAGTACATTTTTTTAAAAATGGGTTAACTTGTTTACATGCCAAAGAATAGCTGCCTGTTTTTCCTATTCAGCAATGGCCACATTATCTTATTTGAACAGTTTACATTCTGCAATAAGTATAAATGAATATACACTCACCTTGTGTGAATGTAACTGTTTAGCGTAAGCTGGGCCTCGTCTTGCAGGCCAGCTATAGCAGCAGCATTTCGAAAACTCCTCATCTCTGAACCACTGTGCGTTGGAACTAAAACAAACATAACATGATATTAGCTGATTCAATGATTTGTCTTTGTTTTTTCATTTATTTAAATGAACACTCTATTATAAGAGTTTTTTTCTGTTATGTGAAAAATAATTACAAATGTAAAAAAAAAAAAAAAAAAAAAGGTTTAATTAAAGGGACAGTCTACACAAACATTGTTATTGTTTAAAAAGATAGATAATGCCTTTACTACCCATTCCCCAGCTTTGCACAACCAACATTGTTATATTAATATACTTTATAACATTCAAACCTCTAAATTTCTGCCTGTTTCTAAGCCACTACAGACAGCCTCTTATCACATGCTTTTTTATTTGTTTTTCACAACAGGAGACTGCTAGTTCATGTGGGCCATATAGATAACAATGTGTTCACACCCAGGAATTATTTAAGAGTTAGCACAACACAGTACTAACTGCAAGTCAATAGAAAATAAATACAAAGTCATGTGATCAGGTTGATGTCAGAAGATGCTTAGATACAAGGTAATCACAGAGGTAAAAAAGTATATTAATATAACTGTGTTAGTTGTGCAAAACTGGGGACTGGGTAATAAAGGGATTCTCTATCTCTTAAAACAATAACAATTCTATTGTAGACTGTCCCTTTAAAATTTATTACAGAACTTGTAGGCAGAGCCTATTGCTCCATTTCTGATTGGTTTGTCTGATAGGAAAACACATTGGTCTCTATCGGCTAGATTTGGAGTTTGGCGGTAAAAGGGCTGTTAACGCTCCGCGGGTTTTTTTCTGGCCGCACCATAAATTTAACTCTGGTATCGAGAGTTCAAACAAATGCTGCGTTAGGCTCCAAAAAAGGAGCGTAGAGCATTTTTACCGCAAATACAACTCTCGATACCAGAGTTGCTTACGGACGCGGCCGGCCTCAAAAACGTGCTCGTGCACGATTCTCCCATAGGAAACAATGGGGCTGTTTGAGCTGAAAAAAAACCTAACACCTGCAAAAAAGCAGCGTTCAGCTCCTAACGCAGCCCCATTGTTTCCTATGGGGAAACACTTCCTACGTCTGCACCTAACACTCTAACATGTCCCCCGAGTCTAAACACCCCTAGCCTTACACTTATTAACCCCTAATCTGCCGCCCCCGCTATCACTGACCCCTGCATTACACTTTTAACCCCTAATCTGCCGCTCCGTAAACCGCCGCCACCTACGTTATCCCTATGTACCCCTAATCTGCTGCCCTAACATCGCCGACCCCTATGTTATATTTATTAACCCCTAATCTGCCCCCCACAACGTCGCCGACACCTACCTACACTTATTAACCCCTAATCTGCCGACCGGACCTGAGCGCTACTATAATAAAGTTATTAACCCCTAATCCGCCTCACTAACCCTATCATAAATAGTATTAACCCCTAATCTGCCCTCCCTAACATCGCCGACACCTACCTTCAATTATTAACCCCTAATCTGCCGACCGGAGCTCACCGCTATTCTAATAAATGTATTAACCCCTAAAGCTAAGTCTAACCCTAACACTAACACCCCCCTAAGTTAAATATAATTTTTATCTAACGAAATAAATTAACTCTTATTAAATAAATGATTCCTATTTAAAGCTAAATACTTACCTGTAAAATAAATCCTAATATAGCTACAATATAAATTACATTTATATTATAGCTATTTTAGGATTAATATTTATTTTACAGGTAACTTTGTATTTATTTTAACCAGGTACAATAGCTATTAAATAGTTAAGAACTATTTAATAGTTACCTAGTTAAAATAATTACAAATTTACCTGTAAAATAAATCCTAACCTAAGATATAATTAAACCTAACACTACCCTATCAATAAAATAATTAAATAAACTACCTACAATTACCTACAATTAACCTAACACTACACTATCAATAAATTAATTAAACACAATTGCTACAAATAAATACAATTAAATAAACTAGCTAAAGTACAAAAAATAAAAAAGAACTAAGTTACAGAAAATAAAAAAATATTTACAAACATAAGAAAAATATTACAACAATTTTAAACTAATTACACCTACTCTAAGCCCCCTAATAAAATAACAAAGACCCCCAAAATAAAAAATTCCCTACCCTATTCTAAATTTAAAAAGTTACAAGCTCTTTTACCTTACCAGCCCTGAACAGGGCCCTTTGCGGGGCATGCCCCAAGAAGTTCAGCTCTTTTGCCTGTAAAAGAAAACATACAATACCCCCCCCCCCCCCCCAACATTACAACCCACCACCCACATACCCCTAATCTAACCCAAACCCCCCTTAAATAAACCTAACACTAAGCCCCTGATGATCTTCCTACCTTGTCTTCACCATGCCAGGTTCACCGATCCGTCCTGGCTCCAAGATCTTCATCCAACCCAAGCGGGGGCTAGACATCCACTGAAGAAGTCCAGAAGAGGGTCCAAAGTCTTCCTCCTATCCGGCAAGAAGAGGACATCCGGACCGGCAAACATCTTCTCCAAGCGGCATCTTCTATGTTCTTCCATCCGATGACGACCGGCTCCATCTTGAAGACCTCCAGCGCGGATCCATCCTCTTCTTCCGACGACTAGACGACGAATGACGGTTCCTTTAAGGGACGTCATCCAAGATGGCGTCCCTCGAATTCCGATTGGCTGATAGGATTCTATCAGCCAATCGGAATTAAGGTAGGAATTTTCTGATTGGCTGATGGAATCAGCCAATCAGAATCAAGATCAATCCGATTGGCTGATCAAATCAGCCAATCAGATTGAGCTCGCATTCTATTGGCTGATCGGAACAGCCAATAGAATGCGAGCTCAGTCTGATTGGCTGATTGGATCAGCCAATCGGATTGAACTTGATTCTGATTGGCTGATTCCATCAGCCAATCAGAAAATTCCTACCTTAATTCCGATTGGCTGATAGAATCCTATCAGCCATTCGGAATTCGAGGGACGCCATCTTGGATGACGTCCCTTAAAGGAACCGTCATTCGTCGTCTAGTCGTCGGAAGAAGAGGATGGATCCGCACTGGAGGTCTTCAAGATGGAGCCGGTCGTCATCGGATGGAAGAACATAGAAGATGCCGCTTGGAGAAGATGTTTGCCGGTCCGGATGTCCTCTTCTTGCCGGATAGGAGGAAGACTTTGGACCCTCTTCTGGACTTCTTCAGTGGATGTCTAGCCCCCGCTTGGGTTGGATGAAGATCTTGGAGCCAGGACGGATCGGTGAACCTGGCATGGTGAAGACAAGGTAGGAAGATCATCAGGGGCTTAGTGTTAGGTTTATTTAAGGGGGGTTTGGGTTAGATTAGGGGTATGTGGGTGGTGGGTTGTAATGTTGGGGGGGGGGTATTGTATGTTTTCTTTTACAGGCAAAAGAGCTGAACTTCTTGGGGCATGCCCCGCAAAGGGCCCTGTTCAGGGCTGGTAAGGTAAAAGAGCTTGTAACTTTTTAAATTTAGAATAGGGTAGGGAATTTTTTATTTTGGGGGTCTTTGTTATTTTATTAGGGGGCTTAGAGTAGGTGTAATTAGTTTAAAATTGTTGTAATATTTTTCTTATGTTTGTAAATATTTTTTTATTTTCTGTAACTTAGTTCTTTTTTATTTTTTGTACTTTAGATAGTTTATTTAATTGTATTTATTTGTAGCAATTGTGTTTAATTAATTTATTGATAGTGTAGTGTTAGGTTAATTGTAGGTAATTGTAGGTAGTTTATTTAATTATTTTATTGATAGGGTAGTGTTAGGTTTAATTATATCTTAGGTTAGGATTTATTTTACAGGTAAATTTGTAATTATTTTAACTAGGTAACTATTAAATAGTTCTTAACTATTTAATAGCTATTGTACCTGGTTAAAATAAATACAAAGTTACCTGTAAAATAAATATTAATCCTAAAATAGCTATAATATAAATGTAATTTATATTGTAGCTATATTAGGATTTATTTTACAGGTAAGTATTTAGCTTTAAATAGGAATCATTTATTTAATAAGAGTTAATTTATTTCGTTAGA
The DNA here is from genome assembly GCF_027579735.1 of Bombina bombina. Classification (NCBI taxonomy): domain Eukaryota; kingdom Metazoa; phylum Chordata; class Amphibia; order Anura; family Bombinatoridae; genus Bombina; species Bombina bombina. The sequence goes on along the minus strand of NC_069502.1, from coordinate 610,593,542 downwards.
TAAAAATTATATTTAACTTAGGGGGGTGTTAGTGTTAGGGTTAGACTTAGCTTTAGGGGTTAATACATTTATTAGAATAGCGGTGAGCTCCGGTCGGCAGATTAGGGGTTAATAATTGAAGGTAGGTGTCGGCGATGTTAGGGAGGGCAGATTAGGGGTTAATACTATTTATGATAGGGTTAGTGAGGCGGATTAGGGGTTAATAACTTTATTATAGTAGCGCTCAGGTCCGGTCGGCAGATTAGGGGTTAATAAGTGTAGGTAGGTGTCGGCGACGTTGTGGGGGGCAGATTAGGGGTTAATAAATATAACATAGGGGTCGGCGATGTTAGGGGCAGAAGATTAGGGGTACATAGGGATAACGTAGGTGGCGGCGATTTGCGGTCGGAAGATTAGGGGTTAATTATTTTAAGTAGCTTGCGGCGACGTTGTGTGGGGCAAGTTAGGGGTTAATAAATATAATATAGGGGTCGGCGGGGTTAGGGGCAGCAGATTAGGGGTACATAAGTATAACGTAGGTGGCGGTCGGCAGATTAGGGGTTAAAAATTTTAATCGAGTGGCGGCGATGTGGGGGGACCTCGGTTTAGGGGTACATAGGTAGTTTATGGGTGTTAGTGTAGTTTAGGGTACAGTAGTTAAGAGCTTTATGAACCGGCGTTAGCCAGAAAGCTCTTAACTCCTGCTTTTTTCAGGCGGCTGGAATCTTGTCGTTAGAGCTCTAACGCTCACTGCAGAAACGACTCTAAATACCAGCGTTAGAAAGATCCCATTGAAAAGATAGGCTACGCAAATGGCGTAGGGGGATCTGCGGTATGGAAAAGTCGCGGCTGTAAAGTGAGCGTTAGACCCTTTAATCACTGACTCCAAATACCAGCGGGTGGCCAAAACCAGCGTTAGGAGCCTCTAACGCTGGTTTTGACGGCTACCGCCGAACTCTAAATCTAGGCCTAAGTCACCAAAGCAATATATAAAGTATCACTTTTTTTAGCTCAAAAATTGATTAATGAGTCCATCCTGGATAGTTTGATCACACAAAGAAAGGAACTCAATAAATGATGACATCCCAAGTTTTACTTTGATCAGAGAGAGTATAGCATGGTTCAGCAACAGCCAAACTAGGTGCATCTCAAAATGTGTGTATATGTTTATATATAATTACCTAATAAAAGTATTCCTTAGTGCCTTATTCATCTAACTGTGTTTTTAACATTGATGTTTTCTCCTAAAGGATTCAGGTGCAAGAGTAACAAAGCTCAAAAGGACAGGACTCCCAAATATTTATATTACATTAAAGGGACATGAAACCCACAAATGTTCTTTCATTATTCAGGCGCAGCATACAATTTTAAACAACTTTCCAATTTATTTCTTTTATCAAATTTGCTTTATTCTACTGGTATCCTTTGTTGAAGGAGCAATAATACACTACTGGAAGCTAAATAAACACATCAGGTGAACCAGTTACAAGACGCATACATGTGCAGCCACTAATCTAGCTACCAGCTACCAGAAATACATTACTGCTCCTGAGCGTACCTAGATATGCATTTCAACAAAGGATACAAAACTAACAAAGCAAATTATATAATCAAAGTACACTGGAAAGTTGTTTAAAATGTTAAGCTCTATGTGAATTATAAAAGAACAAATGTGAGTTCCATGTTTCTTTAAGCACATAATATAATATGTATAATGTATTTTTAATGCATATAATTTACTATTAATTAGCTGCATCACTAATTAATATGTGTTGGGCTTAGTAGTGACATCTGCCTCTAAGTCATTGAATAGTTTAAATCTTATCTCTTACTTCTGATGATCCCAAACTTTTTTCTGTATACAAAAGAGATGGTGACTAATGGTGAAATAGGCTGGGGCCACATTACAATGCAGTAGCGGACCTACTCAACAGAGGGCCCTGGTTAGGCTGAATATATTGCCGCTTTAAAAAGGGACACATATGAAAAATACATATGTCAGGGTTCTTATAACAGAACATTATACAAAGCATTTCTTTAAACATCCCTGACATATGTATTTTTCATATGTGTCCCTTTTTCAAAGCGGCAATATGGTCAGCCTAGCCCTGGTCCAAAATGTTTTTGGGCCCTCCTAAAGGTAACATAATAGTAAACAACAGCAATAATATAGATTGATAGATAGATAGATAGATAGATAGACCTGCAACCTGCACTAAAAAAAGCCTCCCCTACATTAGATGTGTACACATTTTGCACACGCCTTTGTATAGACTGGCAGCTATGGGGCCCCCAACACTTGGGCCTCGGTGCCACTGCATCTGCTGCCCCAATGGTAGCTCCACCCTGTTATAATGTACTCACACTTAGTTTATATGATAATGTAAAAATAGATTATAGCATTTTTTGGTAACAATTGACCTTGGAAATTAGTTACTCTTAAAGAATTTCATTTAACTGTATATAATACTCATATGTATAAAACTTTGTACAAATACACATGCTTAAATGGACACTGAACCCAAGTTTTTTCTTTCATGATTCAGATAGAGCAGCAATTTTAAGCAACTTTCTATTTTACTCCTGTTATCAATTTTTTTTATTTTCTTTATATCTTTATTTGAAAAATCAGGAATTTAAGCTTACGAGCTGGCCCTTCTTTGGTTCAGCATCTGGGTACAGCTTGCTGATTGGTGGCTAAATGTTCCCACCAATCAGCAAGCTCTACCCAGGTGCTGAGCCAAAAATGGGCTGGCTCATAAGCTTACATTCCTGCTTTTTCAAATAAAGATAACAAGAGAACGAAGAAAAATTGATAATAGGAGTAAAATAGAAAGTTGCTTAAAATTGCATGCTCTATCTGAATCATGAAATAAAAAAATGGGGTTCAGTATCCCTTTAATGACCTAATAAGTCATGTGCTACTGCATGTTAAGCAACATAATACTGATGTTTATTTTCACCCACTGTTGATGAGGGCCACACAAAAACCATTGAGTTGCCAGATATTGCCAGTGGGTAGTAGTTTGCAATTGCCCTGTCTTTTGCATTTACTGTACAAACCCAAGTAGCTGTTAAATGTCTGGTGCAGCAAATTATCCATATGTTTCTAGTTAGCCTTTTCATCTTTAATAATGAGTAGTTTGGATAAATTGATGATTTGATAAATTGCTACTTACCGGCCTTAAAAGTGACGATGCATTTGAGACAAGCAAATTCAGTAGCGTCTAGCCTGAGTTGTCGAAATCTCGCTACCACCTCTTGTAATGCTTGGATCTCTGTGATCATCTTATTCAGCTTCTGTGAATCCGTGTTATCGTTGTTCATTCCTGAAATCAAAATATATTCACCTTAATATGTAGGTTTTTTTTGTTTTTTTTTGCGCCACTTCATTTTAATTCCTGACAAATCCCTGCCACTTAACATCTATCAAACTGTCAGCCTGAGATAAATGATTTCAGTGTTTTATGAAAGTTATTATAAAATACTCCTTTGGATGATAACAAACACATCAATTTGCATTTCAATAAAGATACAAGCAGTTATGAATACAACAAGACAACATTATTTGCATTTAAATATAGATTTATAAATGACAGGTATAGTCTATTGTTCAGATGGGATTTGTTATTCTTCACATGTTGCTCAGTAATGTATTTTAATGTTAATTTCTACAATAAAGTCATTAAATTGAGCAGTCCTCACCGGATACAGCCAGTAGCGTGCTTGCATCGACTGGGATGGCCCATTGTGCAATTCCGAGAACAAATAATTCTCTCCATGCATCTTCCAGGAGCATCAGCTGCAATACAATATATGAATGATAGGTTTTGTAAGCACATCAACCACGCAACGCCCTATTATTTCACAGTTGCTATGCTGGCTCTTTAGCCCCTAATTGTATCTGAATATTTTATCTCAATTATGCTTTGTCAATGATACTTACGAATAAAGGGCTCGGTAACATATTGTGCTGTTTAGATCAGACAAGCTTATTTTATAAGTGCTCCCTTCAGAGCTAAATTAGTTATAAAGTAAAACATCTCCAATTTAAAGACCAATAGATATGAGGCAATAAGCATTATACAATAGGTTTTCATGATGAAATGCAATTCGCTCGGGTGTTTGGGTGTTTATTAACAGATATCCACTGCTGCATGGGTGTACACACATCCATATATATGTGTGTGTGTATATATAAAAATTAATGTAAATATTTGCATAGGAAATTAGCACATCTAGGCAAGATTCCCCGCTTACTTTTTCCCAGAAATACCTCATATACAATGTTACCAATGCACAAGAGAATTCTGGGTAAGATATGCAAATTAGATATGCAAATTCTCAGTTTTTTTGCTTCAAATACTGTTTTAACACAGCTATCCTTTTAACAGGATTATTGCAGCAAACCAGAAATCACTCACTAGACAGCCTGTGTCGTTCTTTTGGAACTCATCAGTAGGAGATAGATTTCTGATTGCTGCATTGCTAAAGCTATTTTCAAGGTTAAACCAAAATTCATTAAAATTATGGGGGGGGGGGAGATAAAAAACTGAAATTAAAATCCTCTATGTCTCAAAATTAAATCAATGTAAATTTTTGCATAGGAAATTAGCACATCTAGGCAAGATTCCCCGCTTGCTTTCTCCCAGAAATACCTCATATACAATGTTACCAATGCACAAGAGAATTCTGGGTAAGATATGCAAATTAGATAAGCAAATTCTAATTTTTTCGGGTTCAAAATACTGTTTTAACACAGCTATCCTTTTAACAGGATTATTGCAGCAAACCAGAAATCACTCACTAGACAGCCTATTTCTTTCTTTTTGGAACTCATCAGTAGGAGATAGATTTCTGGTTGCTGCATTGGTAAAGCTATTTTCAAGGTTAAACCAAAATTCATTAAGATTATGGGGGGAGATAAAAAACTGAACTTAAAATCCTCCATGTCTCAAAATTAAATCAATGTAAATATTTGCATAGGAAATTAGCACATCTAGGCAAGATTCCACGCTTGCTTTTTCCCAGAAATATCTCATATACAATGTTACCAATGCACAAGAGAATTCTGGGTAAGATATGCAAATTAGATATGCAAATTCTCATTTTTTTGCTTCAAAATACTGTTTTAACACAACTATCCTTTTAACAGGATTATTGCAGCAAACCAGAAATCACTCACTAGACAGCCTGTTTCGTTCTTTTTTGGAACTCATCAGTAGGAGATAGATTTCTGGTTGCTGCATTGGTAAAGCTATTTTCAAGGTTAAACCAAAATTCATTAAAATTATGGGGGGGAGATAAAAAACTGAAATTAAAATCCTCCATGTCTCAAAATTAAATCAATGTAAATATTTGCATAGGAAATTAGCACATCTAAGCAAAATTCCCTGCTTGCTTTTTCCCAGAAATACCTCATATACAATGTTACCAATGCACAAGAGAATTCTGTGTGTGTGTATATATATATATATATATATATGTGTGTGTGTGTGTGTGTGTGTGTGTGTGTGTTGTGCATGGGGGGGAACGTTGCTATCTCCTATAATTAAATTCTGGAAATTTAAAGGGACAGTAAACACCTTATAATTACAAGACATTTATGGTGTGTTGCTAGAGAATAACATATCAGCCAAGTCATTTTTAAAACAAATTAAAATCTGTATTTATTTTTCAACAGCCAAACTCCACCCACCATTTGCCTTATTTGGAGAAGCCAATTTGGGCTTTATTCTGCAGACAACAAGGCTAGTCATTGTCATAAGGTTAATATAAAGTACTCTGTTTTGCAGTTTTAAAGGCTATTAGGGACAGATATTTAGCATATTTAGCCGTGTCTAGTCAGCAGGGTGCTTTTCATGTTTTGAGAAAAATAAATTGATCAATTTTCAGAGCTAAATTACAAAAAAGGGGTAAAATAAACAATCGAAGTATATTGCAAGGTTGTTTTATTATTTAAAACTAAACATTGTATATAAAACAAATTCAAGATGTTTATTGTCCCTTTAGGTTTTCCATGACCCCAGAGAGGCTGTCATGCATTCCATAAATTCACAGCCCTGACCCTATTACATGCTACACAGTGACTGCTTAATATATTCAAGACCTCATATATATTAGTCCTTAATTGACCACACCAAGGTAGATGACATAAACATACTCAAGAGACTTTTCAAAATTTGTATCCCAGGACTATAAATCAATGCAAATTTTGCTTACAAGTAACTTTAATGTTCCTTTAACATGTCACAGTTTTCCATTTTCATGAAAGGATGTAATATGCATCTTAATGTATGGTAACAAAAATATGTTAATTTGTTTCCTATGTAGGCTTTAAGTGTGGCTACATTTTTTTTTTACTGTATATATTTAGTGTTTCTAGAATTGTAATTCAGAGTTATTATCAGTTATTTGTAGAGTGCCAACAGATTCCACAGCGCTATAAACATATTCATGGTACTACTACATGTTGTTCTATGCCCCCCCCCCCCACATTTCACTCATCATAGAAGTTAAATGTTAATGAGCAGTAACTGTTCAGTTGCTCTCCATATAGACAGGCAGCTGGGAGTGTACTCACATTTACTATAAATTCCCTGACCATTAACCTAGAATTAAAATTATGCCAAAACCAAACATGCACAATTTAAAAATGTGAATTATAACATAACATATTTTTTTTTTCTTATGTATTAATTATACAGAGTAGTATATAGTACATTGTAAATAAAAACAAATACATTGCTAATTAGTCATTTTAACACAAATAAATACTTAAATAACCTCAATAACCAACACCGATTGGTTAATCTATTTAATTTTTCAAGGAAATATAATATGCAGGCTTTGGAACCGTGCCAGGTTCCATTTTTTTTTTAAATTTAATAAGGTTTAAAGAATTACAGAAATCTAATATCCTAAATAACAAGCTTCTCACTATTACATATTTTATAAAGCTATAGACAAAAACACATAAAGTTAGCTCTAGTTTAAAAATAAATTTTATTGGCTATATTGGATGGCCACAGCACCCCTATATACAATCTTATTTTATTAAGACATGGTAAAAATCATGCATTTCCTATGGTATTGAGGGGTAGCAGTATCCCCTACCACGTGCACCCCAACTTTATCTAAAGTTTTTTGACTGATATAGTGCTGTACCCATTAAGATTCACTGTATTGGATGGCAGGACTGATTGGCAGCACTAAAGTTTCTCTATACAGAGGTTTGGTCATCTTCAGGCTAACATAACGTAATTGGTAAACTTTGGGATCATGGTTATAGAAAAATTTGATGATAATTAATATTTTTCCAGCATCCTCTCTGCTATGCTCATTAATAACCTGCAACCAACAATTTCTTTAAGACAATAATGGTGTGAAATAAAAGCCATATATATCCGTGGCACAGAGTACATTTTATCTTCTTGGAACTGGACATTTCTCGTGTGTGTATAAAGCTACATAAAAGTACATAAGGGATAGACCATTTTTTATTTACTTCTCAGTCATCTTAACTAGGAAACCCCCAAAAAAAGTTATTCAGACAGAGCAGACCATTTTTAAAAAGTTCCAATTTACTTCTATTAGCAAATTTGTTTTGTTCCCATGATATTCTGTGTTAAAGAAATACCCAGGTAGGCATCTGGAGCACTACATAACAGGAAATAGTGCTGCCATCTACTGCTCTTGAAAATTGATAACGTTCTTGCAAAACTGCTGCCTGATTTTCTACAAAAGATACCAAGAGAACGAAGAAAAACTGACAATAGAAGTAAATAAGAAAGTTGTTAAAAATTACATGAAAGAAAAAGTTTGCGTTTCAAATCCCTTTAAGCCACTGGGTTGCCATCTTGCTTTTAATCTTTCACTATAAACCCAGAAGTTTCCAAAAAATACTGAAACTGTAAACACCATTCTAATTTAACAGAAAATATTTTCAAGACAAGACGCTTCATGAAGCTATACAGTGTGGCTTTATGCTGAGTCAGGGGCGTATTTAGGTTTTGTGCTGCCCTAGGCACTCAATATTCTGCTGCCCCCCCCACCACCCCAGGTTTAAGGCCTTTTTTTAGACATAATATTTTGGGGGCAGGGTGTAAAAAATTAAAAAAATGTCTTTTTACGTAGATGTTCACCAGGGCTTGCATTCACTCTGGTCACACACACACACATATATATATATATTGACATTATTTTGCAAGTCAGATGATTAAAGTGTTTATATCATAAAAAAATATCCTTCACTGTATGATAGTTTGTCAGTAGGTAGTTGTTTAACCTTAAACATCTTCTTTGGTGATTGACAGTTATTTAAGCAAAATATCTGCTTGGATAAATATGTAATGAATATACAAACTGGCCTTTAAAAGTACTTAAAAAATACAACAGTAGTTATGATAGGTTTAGGAATTGTATCCTAGGGGATAAAGTCACATGATACAATCATAATAAAGTATATACTTGTATTGTTTCTGAATGTATTAAATGCATACAACATATTTTCAGTTGTGTTTTAAGTCACATAGTTGTATAGATTCAGCAATAAATACTTATTCTTTGCATGTATGACAGATAGACAAACAGTAAATGTAAAAGTATTTAGTGACTAATCTGTTTAAGTATTTTAATGCCTAATGAAGATGTATTGAAGGGAGGAAGGCATATGCTGTTTCACAGTGGTCACGGTGTAGTGCACACTGCACTGTGTAGTCTGTGTGAGTCTCAATCACACTGTGGAGCCAGGAAGAATACCACATTCCCTCTCAGTCCAGGCCAGGCTGCGAGCTCCGCCTCCACTCTGACCACGTCATGCGCACCCACATACAATCCCATAGGATAGCAATAGCCGGGCCAGCCATTTAAGTCATTAGTAATTGGTTGATTTAGCCACCCGGCCCTGAGTTCAGTAGAGTGGCCCTAGGGACTCAAAATTCTGCTGCCCCTTAAAAATCTGCTGCCCTAGGCACTGGCCTTGTTGGCCTATGCCTTAATACGCCCCTGTGCTGAGTGTACCACATACCTGGTCTTGTAGTGACAGAGTAGAGAATGCTGGAACATTTTTTGCCCATTTAATGCTCATGAAGAGCAGACGTGCAGCGGATTCACAAACTGATTCTGTGGCCACTTCGTACAGATATAGTGGTGTTCCACTGACTTCATGTGGGTACTAAAATCAAACAAGAAGAAACATTTACATTTTTAAAATAAGATTTATTTAAATTTACTGAAAAGATATGAAAAATGCATCATGTTTGAAATTAAAAGACAGAAGTTACTTTAGGATCATTCAATCTGTGGTAAACTATAGGACAAAATCAGGAATAGAATCCGGCACTCAAATCCCCAGTTAATGCATTACCTCTGGAGGGTCACTGCAAAGATCCTGATGATTCACAAATATACAACAAGTTCAGAGAAGGTAGCATAAATCAGAAAATATTTATTTCAGCAAAAAAGTGCCAAAAGACATAGCAACGTTTCGGTAGTGTTACCTTAATCATGGCATGGTTGTATATTTGTAAACTATAGGGCAACATAAAATGTCAGGTTAATATATGGGTAAGGGCAGATATAGCAATAATATGTCTAAAATTAGTAGTAGGTTTAAAGGGACATTCCAGTCAAAATTTAAATGTCCATTGATGAATTACATCTTTGAATAGAAACATATTTACAATATACATGTATTAGCAAAAATGATTCTAGTAAAAAGCTGTCACTGTTTTAGTGGTAACATTTTTCTCTGCACGTGCATGTGAAGCATAGCTAGATATTCTCATTTAAATTAATGTAGCTACTCAGAGTGCCAGTGGGGCTTGTAGCATGCCAGCAATTAACAAATTGAGTCATTACCAGATGGTAAAAGCACCTTAGGCTCTCTGAGCAAGTGTTTAAAATGCTGGTGCACGGTGCATACTTAAATACACTTTTCAAACATCAATAGCTTTTATTAGAAGCATTTTTGCTAATACATGTTTATTACAAAAATGCTTCTTTTCAAAATTGAAATGCACCAATGTGGATTCCAATTTTGGCTAGAATCTTCCTTTAAGAAAGTAAACAAATGTTGGTGAATGACAAGTGGGGTAGTGTAGTCATCTGTGCTTAAATGGAAGGTCCTTTAATCCATTATAAGGTTAGGACAATGTAATGTGATGGATTAAGATATGGGTATGTGCAGATATTTAAATTATAGTTTTAAAAATTAATAGAATGTTTTAGAAAGTATAAAGTGGTTGGTGACTGATAAATTGAGTAGTGTAGACTTAGTTTAAAGTGACATAGAAGTCCTAGTATGTTTAAGCAGAAGTTTAAAGTAAACGTATTTTTAAATCTAAAAAGATTACTTGTTTCTCAAAATGTGTTGTTCCTATTGAAAGTACCAAAGACACATTTGCCTCCAGTACTTTCAAAGGGTACAACATTTGCTTTTTTGAATATTTGTAGACTTCAGTTAATTTCTGCTAAAAAAAAATATATGCCTAGATTATGAGTTTTGCGTTAGAGGCTGTGCGGTGCTAACGAGCAGTTTATGCTCACCGCTCACTTACAGACAGCGCTGGTATTACAGGATTTAACTGGCATTCTATTGGCTGTCTGATTGGAACCGCCAATAGAATGCCAGCTCAATCCTATTGGCTGATTGGATCAGCCAGTAGGATTGAACTTCAATCCTATTGGCTGATTGCATCAGCCAATAGGATTTTTTCTACCTTAATTCCAATTGGCTGATAGAATTCTATCAGCCAATCGGAATTGAAGGGACGCCATCTTGGATGACATCATTTAAAGGAACCTTTATTCAGTCGTCGGCCGTGGAAAGAAGAGGATGCTCCGCGTCGGATGTCTTGAAGATGGACCCGCTCCGCGCCGGATAGATGAATATAGAAGATGCCGTCTGGATGAAGATAGAAGATGCCATCTGGATGAAGACTTCTGCCCGTCTGGAGGACCACTTCTGCCCAGTTGGATGAAGACTTCTCCCGGCTTTGTTGAGGACTTCGTCCCAGTTGGGTGAAGACGTCTCCCGGTAAGGTGATCTTCAGGGGGGTTAGTGTTAGGTTTTTTTAAGGGGGTATTAGGTGGGTTTTAGAGTAGGGTTGGTTGTGTGGGTGGTGGGTTTTAATTTTGGGGGGGGGGATTGTAAAAGAGCTGATTACTTTGAGGCAATGCCCCGCAAAAGGCCCTTTTAAGGGCTATTTGTAATTTAGTGTAGAACAGGGCTTTTTTTTCTTGTAATGTCTTTATTATTTTCTGTAATTTAGTGGGGTTTTTGTGTACTTTAGATAATTTTATTTAATTGTAATTAATTGTATTTAATTTAGGTAATTAATTTAATTGTAGTGTATTGTTAGGTGTAATTGTAACTTAGGTTAAGTTTTATTTTACAGGTAAATTTGTCTTTATTTTAACTAGGTAGTTATTAAATAGTTCATAACTATTTAATAACTATTGTACCTAGTTAAAATAAATACAAAGTTGCCTGTAAAATAAAAATAAACCCTAAGATAGCTACAATGTAACTATCCTATATAATAAATGGCCAAGTATGTTTGTCAGATGCAGTCATGCGCAGTAGAGACTGCACGTGACAAACATACCTGACCGTTTGGATCCTGACACTCAGCACTCAGCACAGAGCAAGGCTGAAGCGGAGTGTCAGGGAGCGTGGCCGATGGGAGCGTTGCGATGGGGGCGTGGCCGGCGTTGTGAGGGGCGTGGCCGGGCGTTGTGAGGGGCGTGGCCGGTGGGGTGCCGCAATGGGGGCGTGGCCAGAGAGGTAAAGGCTTTCAATGAAGACAGAGCCAGAGAGGGAGCAGGAGAGGGGGGGAGAAGGGCCAAAGAGGGGGGGAGAAGGGCCAAAGAGGAAAGAGAGCCAAAGAGGAAAGAGAGCCAAAGAGGAGAGAGAGCCAAAGAGGAAAGAGAGCCAAAGAAGAAAGAGAGCCAGAGAGGAGAGCAAAAGAGGGGGGAGAGCCAAAGAGGGGGGAGAGAGAGCCAAAGAGGGGGGGAGAGCCAAAGAGGGGGGGGAGAGAGCCAAAGAGGGGGGAGAGAGAGAGCCAAAGAGGGGAGAGAGAGAGACAAAGAGGAAAGAGAGCCAAAGAGGAGAGAGAGCCAAAGAGGAGAGAGAGCCAAAGAGGAGGGAGAGAGAGCCAAAGAGAGGGGAGAGAGAGCCAAAGAGGGGGGGAGAGCCAAAGAGGAGGGGGAGCCAAAGAGGGGGGAGAGAGCCAAAGAGGGGGGGAGAGAGCCAAAGGGGGGAGAGCCAAAGGGGGGGCAGAGCCAAAGAGGGGGGAGAGAGAGAACCAAAGAGGAAAGAGAGCCAAAGAGGAGAGAGAGCAAAAGAGGGCATAGAGCCAAAGAGGGGGGAGAGAGAGCCAAAGAGGGGGGGAGAGAGCCAAAGAGGGGGGGGGGGAGAGAGCCAAAGAGGGGGGGGGGAGAGCCAAAGGGGGGGAGAGCCAAAGAGGGGGGGGGAGCCAAAGAGGGGGGGAGAGAACAAAAGAGGGGGGAGAGAGCAAAAGAGGGGGGGAGGGAGCCAAAGGGGGGGGGGAGAGAGAGAGCCAAAGAGGAAAGAGCCAAAGAGGAGAGAGAGCAAAAAGGGGGAGAGAGAACCAAAGAGGGGGAGAGAGAGCCAAAGAGGGGGGGGAGAGAGCCAAAGAGGGAAGGGGGAAAGCCAAAGAGGGGGGGAGAGAGCCAAAGGGGGGGGGGGAGCCAAAGGGGGGGAGAGAGCCAAAGGGGGGAAGAGAGCCAAAAGGGGGGAGAGAGCCAAAGGGGGGGAGAGCCAAAGAGGGGGGAGAGAGAGAGCCAAAGAGGAGAGAGAGCCAAAGAGGGGGGGGGAGAGCCAAAGAGGGGGGGAGAGCCAAAGAGGAGGGGAGAGAGCCAAAGAGGGGGGAGAGAACAAAAGAGGGGGGAGAGAGAGCAAAAGAAAGGAGGGAGAGAGCCAAAGAGGGGAGAGAGAGAGCAAAAGAGGGGAGAGAGAGGGGAGAGAGAGCAAAAGAGGGGAGAGAGAGAGAGCAAAGGAGAGGGGGGAGAGAAAGCAAAAGAGAGGGGGGAAGAGAAAGCAAAAGAGAGGGGGGAAGACAGAGCAAAAGAGAGGGGGGAGAGAGCAAGGGGTGGGACCACTGTACTGCAAAAAATGGCCTGTGTACACAGGCTTTAGTACTAGTTAGTTATATTGTAGCTAGCTTAGGGTTTATTTTATAGGTAAGTATTTAGTTTTTAAATAGGAATAATTTAGTTAATTATAGTAATTTTATTTAGATTTATTTAAATTATATTTAAATTAGGGTTAGGATTAGACTTAGGTTTAGGGGTTAATAACTTTATTATAGTGGCGGCGACATTGGGGGCAGCAGATTAGGGGTTAATAAATGTAGGTAGGTGACGGCGATGTTAGGGCCGGCATATTAGGGGGTTAATAATATTTAAATAGTGTTTGCGATGCAGGAGTGCGGCGGTTTAGGGGTTAATATATTTATTATAGTGGCGGCGATATCCGGTTCGGCAGATTAGGGGTTAAAATATTTATTTTAGTGTTTGCAATGTGGGGGGCCTCGGTTTAGGGGTTAATAGGTAGTTTATGGGTGTTAGTGTACTTTTTAGCACTTTAGTTAGGAGTTTAATGCTACGCATTGTAGTGTAAAACTCTTAACTACTGACTTTTAAATGCGGTACCAGGCTTGACAGGAGAGGGTTTACCCCTCACTTTTGGTCAGACTCGTAATACCGGCACTATGCAAGTCCCAATGAAAATATAGGATACGCAATTGACGTAAGTGGATTTGCAGTATTTCCGAGTCTGGCCAAAAAAGTGAGCGGTATACCTGTACCTGCAAGACTCGTAATACCAGCGGGCGTTAAAAAGCAGCGTTAGGACCTCTTAACGCTGCTTTTTAAGGCTAACGCCCAACTCGTAATCTAGGCCATAGGGTTTTATGTTCTTTACGTTCATTTAGTTATACAATGTTAACTCTAGTGCTACAGAATATTTTTACAAATACATTATAATAAAAATAATGATAACTGCAAATTTTCAATAAAACTGGTTAGAATTGTTAGCTCCAGTAAATCAAAATTATCTCTGAGAATTTTTTTTTTTTAAATTATATATAAAAAATTGCTTCTCCTATTTTGCTTTTCAGTGCTAGTGCTCCACCTGCACTCTGCACATGCATCAGTCAAATATGCACGTGCATGAAACCTACTCTCACACTCACAAGAAGAGTCAGGAACTAAGGGGGAAGGAAGCATTTCTTAGTAATAAAATAATTTGAAAGTATAATTGTCTAACCCATTCAGCACTTTTTTACCAGTGTGTCTTGGACTATGACTGGAATATTGGTACAACAAAGGGCCCTTGATCCCTACTTGTCAAAAAAATGTTTTCTATGTGAACCTCCAGGACTATACTTGAAAGATAATTACAAATCAATAGGATACATTTTAGTATGTTGCGTAGACGACATGACACATTGCCAATGCGAATCTTAGGCATTTTAAAAAGACAGAGGCTTAGTTTAAATACAGCCTAACCATCTTTTGTAAACACTTGAAATTGCAATGACATTGCAAATTACCATCTTGCTCCTTTAATTTTGCATTTTTTAATTAAAATAACTGAGTTTAACACAAAGGTTTCATGTGCATTTCATTGGGATCTGAATGTTTTTAGTGGTGACCATGGATTTAAAAAAATGATATAGTAAATTACTTAATAGCACTTAGATTGTATCATTCCCAATATCATCATCATCATCCCAATGCTAACAAAAATAATTATTCTCACAACAGTTAAGCTTACCTTTGGGGTAGGCTGTGCCAACCCAACCAATGCCTGTCTTTCAGGAGTAGTAGATACCGCAGCCAGCTCCAGGTTGTGTGGTTCCAGCTGACTTACAGCAGTGAAAAAGGTGGGTGTTGGCAAAGCAGCTGATGGAAAGTGAGGATTACTGCCATTTGCTTCTTTGTGCCCTCTGAAGTACAAAGCCACTTGCTTCCTTATGGTAGACGTTCTTGGTCCTCTTTCATGTTGAACAGCTGAAATCAACCCAGTAATCATCTCAAAACTAATCAAACTCATTTGGCAAATTGATTCTGAGAGCAGGCTCTTAGATACTTCAGTTCATTAAAAGGTTAAAATCATGAAAATGTTCCCTCATACTGTGTCCTTGAGAGAACATTTCTTCCTTATGATTTTAGCTTTTTAAATAACTACATTAATCTATATTTTATCAGAGACCCGTCAATCATTTTTTCTTAATGTAGTCTTCTATTCTTGAGCATAATGCTTTTGATTTTGCTCATGTAAAAAAAGACCCAGTGACTATCTCACTGATTGCTAAGAAAATATTATAATTGGATTTTTTTTTCCATTCTCTAATGTGCGCAACAATAGATGATTGTATATTTAGGTCAAAGAATAACATGTTTTCTTATTAATGGGAATCAGCAGTTTAGTAAAATCTCGTGATAATTACCATCTTTATTCATGTTGACTTCTAAACATTTCTTCAGACGACATGCTCTGCATTGATTCCTGTGTGTCTTGTCAACTGGACAACCACCCTGAAATCGTACAAATAAAAAGAGCTTAAGATTATAAGTGATTTATATTCAATTGCAATTGTTTAAGAATCACATCATTTCTTACAAATACTAGTAGTTGCAAACATGTTCTCCATAGATCTCTCGGGGTACAATAAATGATAAAGACATGCAATTTAAAACAGCTTTCCAATTTACTTCAATTATCTAATTTGTTTCATTCTCTTGGTATCCTCTGTTAAAAGCATATCTAGGTAGGCTCAAGAGAAACCATGCACTGTTGGGAGCTAGTTGCTGATTAATGGCTGCACTTATATGCCTCTTGTCATTTGCTCACCCAATGTGATCAGCTAGCTCCCAGTAGTGCATTGCTGCTGCTTCAACAAATGATAACAAGTGAATTAAGCACATTTGATAATAAAACTAAACTGGCAAACTGTTTTAAATTGTGGGCTCTATCGGAATCATGAAATTTAAATGTTGGGTTTCAAGTCCCTTTAAAAAGAAAGGGGAATCGATTACAAGGCGTAACATTTTTGAGTTTAACACTCAACAGAGAATGATAAGGAGAGAACTAATGTCGTCGGACTTTGAAGACTACTGGACTTGGCTACTACTTCAATAAAAGGGATATCAAATAACTGAACATTTATAATCAAAAATATGTTAGAATATGAATCCTTTTTTCAGAACCATACAACCTACCTTTGTATATGAGTGTTAACCTGTTCTCCAGGACACCTTTTTACAGGGGTCGGTGGAGGGAAGGTTATTATTGTTATTTCTGTTTCATGACTTATCTCAAAAATAATAAAAATTATTTAAACATAAAAAGAAAGGGGAGATCTGTACTTATCAGGGAAGCTGAACTTTGGGGACACAATAAAGAGGCTGATGACACATATTACACACTGTGAAGGGTTAACAATTATATCATAGTGTTTTTGCTTTGTATTGTGTCCCTCATGCATTGTATCTGACACATGAGAAACACATATCAGATTTACAGTAATGTAAGTGAAGTATTTATATCATGTGTCTTTAAACAGCTAAGCTCTGGAGTAATTTATTCACTTTTCTAGTTGCACAAATACTTCACTCTTTTTTACTTTTTATGGCAAATATTTTCCTGAGTGATTTTAGCCTATTTTGTTTTTTTACAAAAGCTGTACAGTATCTCAAGTTGGATTTCTTATTCTTGTAACCATGAGCATCCGCAGGAATGTTTCCAAGGGGCAAAAAAAGGAAATGTGCCCAGACTATATATATTAAAAATCAGTGGTTGAAAATTATCGTAAAATACTACTAGTCCCAGGAAAGAAACTTACTAGTTTAGTAGAACACTATAAATTTTGGAGTCACTATTTGCTAAACTTTAACACACATTTATACCTTTCTATTCTTGGGGTGAAATAAAATGGATGTCCTTATCCAAACTCCTTATAAATGAAAAAGGAGCATATATTTCTTAATTTATTTAGTGTTTTGCTTATTTGATTTGTTGCATTATACATTTAGAAAAAAGAAAAACAAAATTAAACACAAAAGAACCCACATAAAGACTAAAACTGCTAACAGTACATTACCTAAGATATGCAAAATGTACATTTCTCTATTTGTGCTATTGTCAAAACTTTTAATAAACTATTCAAGTATGTGAGTAGGAGGACTCTGCACAGAAAGTGCAAACTGCTGCGCCAATCCGGATTTCCCGCACAGCTATTGGCTATGAGGTAGAACTGTCACCTCTCAGTCAAATAGTCAAAATAGTGTTCTGCCGGTTGGCTCCCATAGTAGCTCAGTGCGGCGATCACTTGGAACAAATATAGGAGCTTTTAGCATAAAGTATTTTATACTACATGAATGAAAGTCCCCCTATGGTAAATTCTAGCATTTCACCAACGCTAGGATTTACCATCACTTTAATAGAGCTATAAGTTAGTTTAAAACTGATATCACATGCCTATAATTAAAATACAAAATAGGTGATCAGTGTGATATGGCAATCATAGTGGGGAGATCGCTCTTATGAACATAAGAACATAGTAACATAGTAACATACTAACATTGTAGATGAGGTTGAAAAAAAGACCGAAGTTCATCAAGTTCAACCTATACAAATCTAATATACTTACAAAAAAGCTCCAGTTGAGCATAATGTAATCCCATTAAAAGGTGACCCATTCAACACAAGCAATCATATCCCTGAATTCTGTTTCAAGCCAGAAATGTATCGAAACCATTTTTAAATATATCTAAGGTATAGGCATTCACTACATCCTTTGGTAATGAGTTCCACAATTGTATTGATCTTACAGTGAGATTAAAACTCCTTTCCTCCAGCCTTAAATTGTGACCTCTTGTCACAAACAATTTTCTTTGAGTAAACAGAGCTTCTGCCATCTCTGTATATGGGCCTTGAAAATATTTATATAAAGTAATCATTTCACCTCTCAAGCTCTTTTTTTTTTGTAGAGAAAACAGACCCAGTTTGGGTAACCTCTCCTCATAGCTTAAATTCTCCATTTCCCTTATTAGCTGTGTGGCCCTTTTCTAGACTTTTTCTAGGTCTGCAATGTCTTTTATTGACATCAGTCCCAAGAACTGCACCCCATACACAAGGTGAGATCTTACCAAGGATTTATATAGTGACAGAATTATGCTTTCCTCCCTTGCATCAATGACTCTTTTAATACATGCTAGTATCTTATTAGCCTTTGTAGCCACTGCCCTACTTTGTGCACCCATCTTTAGCGTGTTATCTATTACTACTCCCAAATCCCTTTCCTCCTCTGTTTGGCTAAGACTAGTCACATTTAAATAATACTTTGCCTGCTTATTTTTACTTCCAAAATGTAGAACCTTGCATTTCCCCGTATTAAAGGGGCAGTCAACACCCAAAATACACTTACTTTATTGTAATAGTTGCCACCCGATTAGTCTACACATCGTTATTCACAGGAATAGTCCACACGGAATAGCTACTTTTTTTTAAAAAATCATGGATCCCAAACTCCTCCTCTCATCGTCTTCTTCCCCACAGCTTCTTTCGTTTTTTTAAATGCTCTCGAGCCCGGCAAAGTTGATGACATCAGGAGGACGAGCTTTTAGCTTAACACATGAGCATTCTCTTCGCTTTGTGTCATACAATGGGAACCTTTCCATAGTTCTGTACACAAAAAGACTAAGAGCGACAATTTGAACAAACTGCGCATGCACAATTGACCGTGAACAAGCAAGAGTCGTCGTGGCCGACACTCATGAGATTTTCAAAGAAAATCAGGATCAAAGTGACATAGATGTAGGAGGAGTTTGGGATCCATGTTTTTTTCAAAACAGCACTAAACTTTTGCAAAAAAAGTAGCTATTCCGTGTGGACTACTCCTGTGAATAACGATGTATAGACTAATCGGGTGGCAACTATTACAATAAAGTAAGTGTATTTTGGGTGTTGACTGTCCCTTTAAATCTAATTTTCCATTTACCTAATTTTTGCAGATCCCCTTGTAACACAAGTTCATCCTGCTCTGACCTAATGACCCTACACAACTTTGTATCATCTGCAAAAATAGAGATGTTGCTATTTATAACCACATAGAGAAGTATAGGGAGGTGAGTAGTTTAAGTAATATAGAGTAATTTATGTGGGTTGATAGAAGTATGAATTTCCATGTTCATAAATAATATTAAAATTAAATAGATTGTGATCTACTCTCCCAGAAGTACATGACTTGGGAGAAGAAATTACTTCTGCCAATTTGGCTGTAAATTAGACATTCTAATGACATGTTTGTTCTACCAGATTAAGCCATTGGTTGTACATGGGTGATATTCACTGTTTTCAAAATTGTGGTATTAGTCGTCGTGCACAGTTATTAATTATTTTAAATAAAGTTAACCTGTATTTACAAGGGAGAAGTGTGGGGCCATTTAATAAGAAAACTTTAAGTGAACAGGTCAAGGAAAATCCTATTACAAGTTTCATCTCCTGGATAACACTTTCCCAATAAGGTTGAATGATTGAACAGTCCCACCAAATATGGAAGATTGATCCACTATGCCTGCAAGCCCTCCAGCATCTGTCTGATACCGCTGGGCAAATAGTGTAGAGACGTTTGGGGGTCAAGTACCATCTCATCTACACATTGACGTTAGTTTCCATAGTTAAAGTAGATATGGAAGTTTTGGCTGTAGCCCTAAAAATCCCCCCCCCCCATACTTTTGTCTATAATTCTAGGCCTAATTCCTGTCCCCATTTCTTAACATAAGAGGAGGTAGTTAAATATAGGGATCCCTGCACTATTTTGTGAGAGATAGATAATATTCCTTTCAGTTTGTTGGTGAACAACTTCTCAAAAGGTTGTATAATATATTGCTTTTATTGGTGTTGGAGTAAATATTGATAAATTGATGAACAGCAAATAGCATGAAGCATTTCCCATTACTTAGGCACATTTAGTGTGGTATATTGTTTATTTTCTAGATCCGAATAAAATATATATTATTTGTAATTTGGCCCAATAACTGTTATATTTTATTTGATTATATTTGTTGTACAAGTTTAAAGGGATGCTGAACTCAAATATTTATTTCATGATTCAGACAGAGCAGGCAATTTTAAGCAACTTTCTAATTTACTCCTATTATCAATTTTTCTTCGTTCTCTTGGTATCTTTATTTAAAAAAAGCAGGAATGTAAGCTTACGAGCCGGCCCATTTTTGGTTCAGCACCCTGGATAGCGTTTGCTTATTTGTGGCTACATTTAGCCAGAGGCAACTTTCACAGCATTAAAAAACCAAATGGATAAATGTCAAATGCCCTGTAAGGTTTTGTTTTACTAATTGGACTGTGAGGTTTACCTTGGAGGTTCCCAGTACTCATTAAAGCTCTTAGCTTGAAGACTGTTTAAATCAAACAGCAATACTGTTAGTGAGGTTTTGCTTATAGTCACTTATTTACATAAAACAATCTCAAAAATGTTTAAATTGTGAGAAAGATCAGCAATTTAAGGGCTATGTACACAGAGACATGCAAGAATGCATATACTACCAACAATAACCCTGTACAATGCTTCTTTTACACAGCAAGTATGAATTTAAAATGTAGTAGAATGTATATTACTAACCGCATTGTTATATGTAATATATTAAAGGGACATTATACACTCATTTTTTCTTTGCATAAATGTTTTGTAGATGATCTATTTATAAAGCCCATAAAGTTTTTTTTAAAAAATAAATGTATAGTTTTGCTTATTTTTAAATAACATTGCTCTGATTTTCAGACTCCTAACCAAGCCCCAAAGTTTTATGTGAATACCGTCAGCTACCTTCTCCAGCTTGCTCCTGTTTGTGTAAAGGGTTTTTTAATATGCAAAAGAAGGGGGAGGGGGGGAGTGTCTTATTTGCCACTTGCAGTGGGCTTTCCAGCTACCTTTTCAACAGAGCCAAACTGACAGCTTCTAAGTAAGTTTTTAAACAGTTTTATACTGGATTTTTATATCAGTATCTGTGCATCTTATTCTTTATAGTAGTGTCTATTACATGCAGTTATATGAAAATGAGTGTATACTGTCCCTTTAAGTATGAATTCTATAGTAAACATTGAATGCAACTCTCATTTCATTGTGTAACATAAATTACTCCTTTAAATGGAAGTTGTATACTGTTAGAACTGTTTTAGGTTTATCAGTCTACTTAGGAACGTGAATATCAATAAACACATATTTTAGTTTGTATTCCTTGTTCTGTGGCTTACAAAACACAATGGGGTATATTTACAAACTTTTCAATTACATTTTTAAAAGTACATTGAAAAACATTGAAGAGGTCTGACTGTAGTAGTTGTGTGTAAATAATTTCAGTGAGAAACCCAAAGTTTGAAAAAAAGTTAACTTTTTTTAAATGATCTATTTCTGTTTAAATGGAATTATAGTTTTTCTATGAAATTCACGGTAGCAAAAAAGTTTTAAAAGGGTTAAAAAGGGATATGGCAAGGTGTTTCACTGGAAAGACTGCTAAATGTTATATATATATACAGGTAGCCCTCAGTTTATGCCGGGGTTAGGTTCCAGAAGGAATGGTTGTAAATCAAAACCGGTGTAAATTGAAACCCTGTTTATAATGTAAGTGAATGGGAAGTGAGGGAGTTAGGTTCCAGGTAGGGTTGCCACCTTTGCCCAGAAAATTCCTGGACATTTTTGAAGTGGGCGTGGAGAGGGTATGTCTCAGGGCGTGGCTTGGGGCGTGGCTTCTCACGGCCTCCAATTCATTATGAAATCAATATATATATATGTATATATACTTCCACTTCTTTTATAAAACTACATTATACATTTAAATTGTGTCCTTTAAATTCACATTTACTAATTTTACATAGCAGATTCTGGTTTTGCACTTCACCTTATGCAGGTGCATTTTCTTCAGCCCATCCTATTCCTTCCTGCCTCCTGCGGCCATCCAGCCAGCCTCACAGACAGGAGACATGGAGCTCTGCACAGTCTGCTGCCGGACTCTAGAAACTGGTGGTGGGGCGGGTGCACGCGATATCCTGCCTCTCTCTGCCGCAGGATGTGACGAGTTGACTCCCCTCCTCAACCTTCTTCCCCCCTCCCTCTGTTTCTCCTGCAGACTCCAACACGGCTCCACCTAACCGTTTTTTTGTAAATCCGGGCTAAGCGCTCCTCTGGGCAGCTTAATTTTTTAAAAGTCTGTGCTCACTGCTGCTTGCTGCACCAGGGGAGCGCTTAGCCCGGGGCATTTGAGGCTAGTTCCGGGACACGGGACAAAGAGCCTCAGACCGGGACTGTCCCGGTGAAACCGGGGCGGGTGGCAACCCTAGATCCAGGCCCCTCTCAAAATTGTCATAAGTAACACCAAATACATTATTTTTAAAGCTTTGAAATGAAGACTTTAAATGCTAAACAGCATTATAAACCTAATAATATAGATTGTATCATAATCTAAGTGTAATGAACAAAAACATTTGCTAAACCACACCTAATAAAATGATCACACAGACTGTATCATCATCAATCTAAGTTTAATTAACAAAAACAAAATAATTACACAACAGACTGTATCATCATCAAACTAAGTTTAATGAACAAAAACATTTTTTTACTTGCCTTTTTCTGCAAACAGTTCTCTGAGTCTGCAGCTAAGGGAAGTGGCTGCTAGATCTTGTTACTTTAAAAACGGCTCCATTGCTCAGGTCTGGTTATACACTGATTAATTTCAGCCTGCCTGTGTTTAATCACACAACAGACTGTATCATCATCAAACTAAGTTTAATGAACAAAAACGTTTTTTTACTTGCTTTTTTCTACAAACAGTTCTCTGCATTGAGTCTGCAGCTATGGGAAGTGGCTGCTAGATCTTGTTTCTTTGAAAGCTGATCCATTGATCACGTCTGGCTTGCTTGGCTTGCATGTCTTTGCTGCAATACAAGCGGACAGCTCCACCTACTGGCTATTTTAATGTTTCTCAATGCTTTCAATAGCAGTCAATGCTTTTCAATAGCAGTCACATGACTGGGAAAAAAGGGCGTTATTCTGAAACGGCGCAAATTGAACCGTCGTAAACCGAGGGCCACCTGTATATATATATATATATATATATATATATATATATATATATGTGTGTGTGTGTGTGTGTGTGTGTGTGTGGTTGTATCTGTGTGTATATGTGTATGTATAGATGTCTATATACAGTATGTGTATATATGTGTATACATGTGTATTTATGTGTTTATATGTGTAAATATGTTATATGTTAATATGTTTTTAATAGAAATACTTTAAATTTCTACGTTCTTTACTTAAATAGATTTATCTGTATATAATATATATATATATATATATATATATATATCTGTATATTTTCATATAGATATATAGGTATAGATATATATTTTACAAAATATTAAGCCATATCTAGAAATATATATTTAAAAATAAAAAGAACATTTTCTCCTATGTGAAGAACATAGGAATTGAAAGTATTCCTTACGCTCTAGCTATTAAATATACTGCATCAGATCTAGCTAATGCCAGCAGTTATGGGGTAATAAAGTGGCTAACAAATGTATTAAATGTTCTGATCCATGGGCAGATATTGTCCATTATATCTGGGAATGTACATATATCAACCAATTCTGGAATAAAATAGGTTTGTGGACGTCTAAAATTATAAAGAAAGATGTAAAATTTGACGAGAGTCTGTATTTTCTCTTACTTCCAAAAAGTGAAAGATATAAAGAGAGAATGTTTATTGAAATGATAATCATAGTTGCCAGATACTTGATTCTGAAAAACTAGATCTAAAAAACCCCCAAAACTCATTGGTAGAATTTAAAACAAAGTTTTTTAATCAAATGATCTTGGAACAATGTGCTACAGATTATGTACATAGCAAAGAGGTAGAATTTTTTTTTTATGAAATAGTTTACATTTATTAAATCATATCCAATTGAAACACAGAAAAAATAATATACCCATTTTGTGCTACAGAATATCTAATGAATGCCATAATAAGAGCAGAATCCCCCCTTGTATATTAATAGCTTAAGACATGTTATATAGAGGTTATGGAGAATCTCGGGGTCATTAAGGTAGAGAGGGGTTGTATCGTTTCTTCTCGATACAAATATTCCAACAAAGGGAGTGATATATTAATATAGAAGGCTAGGACTGTCACAATGTATACTGACCCTCTGAAAATCATTTGGTGTTGATTATTTATTGTGCCATGACTGTCTCATATATATGAGGTGTTTTTTTTCTTGTTTTTTTCTCTTTCTTCTTTTCCTCATTATTATATGATTATTATATGATTTTTCTTGTATGACTATTATATGATTGGATTTCCTTTTGTTGGATTACTAATAAAAAGATAAATAAAAATAAATAACTAAATTAAAAAATAGAAGAAAGTGTTTCTTACGCAGCTTTGGTTTTAGCACAGTTGATCGAGCTCAGTATCGGGCTAGCAAGCGATAATTGAAAAGACTTTTTGTAGCGCACCCCATAGTGGTTGTGATATCCAAAGTCCTAAAGTTAGCGTGCCTGAGTGTTTCTTTCTTGCGCTAACTTTTTACTTTTAATTTTACAACCCACGCTAACCCGGCTGCTCTAATTTTTTGGCTTGAACGGGGGGGGGGGGGGGGGGGGAATAACGCTCCACTTGTAATCTGAGCCTTTGTCTGTAATATTTGCCAATAATATTTGCCACGCCAATATTTTTGGCATTGTGCATTCTGAGGTAAGGCTTTTGTGCAGCTGTTCGGCATGGAAAACCAGTTCTTCTGCTGATGTTGATTCCAGAGACAGTTTGGAATTCTGTAGTGAGTGATGCAGCAGATGATAGACGATTTTTACACTCTACACACTTCAGCACTTAGTCCCTCTTTGTGAGTTAGCCTGCTATACCACAGGGCTGTTATAGCTCCTAAACACTTTCAGTTCACAATAACAGCGCATACAGATGATTGGGGCGCATCTAGCATGGCAGAGATTTCACAAACTGATATCTGATGACGGTATCATGTTTAAAGTCACCAAGCTCTTCAGCATATACTGTCAGTGTATGTCTACTGATATTTCATGGCTATGTGATGGATTTTATGCACTTCTTAGAAATAGTGGTGGCTGAAACTCCTGAACTCAATAACTAGGAAGGGGTGTCCACATACTTTTGGCTATGTAGTGTGTATTAGAATTTAGAACCTTTATTTTATTCCTTGTCAGAAATGTCTGATTAAAAACCACCACATGTATAAAATTGCCAGAATGCGCTTCCCAAAACTAAAGTGGGAATGTATTTGAATGTAGTTATTTAATGGTCTGTCTCTTGGCAAAATGCCCTTATAGGAATCGACACTTGTGATGTGATCACTGTCAAAACAAACATGACTTGCCGTAGTAAGAGACTTGTAGAATATAAAGAGCATGCAACTTAAATAAAAACAACTTAAAGGGAAAGTCTACTCCAAAATTGTGATTGTTTAAAAAGACAGATAATATCTTACAAAGTATATTAGTATAACAATGTTGGTTGTGCAAAGTTGGGGAATGGGTAGTAAAGGAGTTATGCATCTTTTTAAACAATAACAATTTAGCAGTAGACTGTCCCTTTAAGGTACAATGTTGGAGGTTCACAAACTGGTCTTAAGTTGGTGTTTTCTAGAAAGCTAAAGCTGCTCTTCTTGTGCTGGAAAGTTGGCTGTGTTTCTAGTAAACTTGACCTTAACCAACTTGAGCAGTGCAAGTCAGCTGCAAAAAATGACTTTATCACTGACTTTCCTTAAGCAATTAGCTGACTAATATAGTTTACCCAACTTTAAATAAGTCGATGTTCAGCTGGTCGGAAATCAGACCTTTTGCAAATTGACCCAAAGTGTAAATGAGTTAAACTAACATTCTAACAGTACTATATTGTATTTCATTTTTCTCTTCTTATCATTGAGAAATGTACTGCATGCCTCTTTGAGAGCTGCCAGGCTTACAACCTTACATTTTTCTTTAATGAATCTATAACCCAAGTTTATTTTATTTAGTGTTTTATCCGATTTGACATGGTTGTTGCTTCTATGTTTTTCAAATTTCTATATAATCAGGAATATGAGCGTCAATTCAGGTAATTCAATGCACTATGGATTACACAGCCTAAAGAGAGTTAATCATATCATATGTACATGCACACAAACAGCTAAGCTGATTTAACATTTCTATTCTGTAGAAAATAAAATATTCAAAATATTTAAAAAAAGAGAGCGATTGAATGCAAAATAATGAGTCTCCCTCACAAGATTTTGTACATTGTACAGATATAAATAAATATATTTTATTCGACTTCTTTTGCACATTCAAAAATATGAATTATTTGAATGATAAAATATTGATCAGATAACCTTGAATATAATCATCTGTAAGAGTCTAACATTTATTAAAATCATTTGAGTTGTACAAATTTAAATGAGAAGCAACAATATCATTAACTGATCTAAACATTATTATTATAATTCTTTGACATAACATAAACGATTTCCAGAGAATTATTTAACTATTTTGTAAGTTCGATTTTTTGCAGCAAAACGTCACAGCGAATCACAAGGAGACACAAATTACCAGTTTCTCAGTTAAAGTAAATAATGTATAAAACTACACACACAAAAAAGAAAGAAAAAGAAAATGATTCTCAACTCATCTGTAATTGCACATGCAAACAACTATCTTGTAACAAAGATGTGTGCTGCCTAAGTAGAGTGTATACACAAAAGCTTTTGGTAGCTAAACTTCTAATCTTGTTCAGTGTCTTGTATTCAGATCTATATTTTGGGGGCCCTCAGTCCTTACCTTTAAGTTGCTTCATTAGAGATTAACAGAGAGCAACTTCTAAGCAGATAAGCCTTGTTTTCATCCCACAGCTTTTGAACTCAGCACACATCTTTTCCACCAGAGAATTTGTTTGTGCTTGTAACTAAAGATGAGTTGGGAAACATGAACATTTGATATTTTTTGAGTAGTGAGAAGAACGAATAAATTCTGCATTTTTAATGAAGAAACACAAAGCTAGCACAAATAATAATATCATATCACGTGCTTCCCACTCATTTATATGGCAGGTTTAATGTACGTCAATACAGTTGACAATACAAATCATTAATTCCATATTCATTCTATTAATGGGACATGAGCACGCATGCACAAAAGTTAATTTTACATCTATTCTTAAATTGACCTATTTCTCTTAGTCATCATCTTGGTTAAAATGTTGCTACTTTCCATGAGAGCATACTGAGGTAGGCTTAAGGCTTAGTAGCATGCATGTTTAACAATATCTTACATGTAGTTCTCAAGACACATGCACGCTCTTGAGCTTACTACAATATGCTCTCATGGAAAGAAGCTACATTTCAACAAAGGATACTTAGAGAAAGGGCTAAACTTAATAACAGAACAAAACTGAAAGTTATTTTCGAAATTGTACATTCTGTGCGCTTTTAAACATCAACATATATTGAATTAATAAACACTGACCTGATTTCCAGATTTACAGACGTACGTTCTATTTCTTCTGATGCTTCTCTTGAAGAATCCTGAGCACCCATCACAGGCGTAGACTCCATAATGTTTACCTGAACTGCGGTCACCACATACTTTACAGGGTATGTCCAAGATCCGACCTACGGAGAGTGTAAAGTAACAACTCAAGCACAGCAGAGGATGGTACATAAATTCATCTATTGTATTCATTCTCAGCCTTCTTATCGCCCTAGTGATTTCTGATATGGTTCTACTACTAGTATTTACTGACTACCGGGCAAAAAAGACTAAAAATTCTATTTTACTTTCTCTGTATATTTAAAAGGATGCTAAACCTACATTTTTTCTTTCTTGATACAGACAGAGCATGCAATTTTAAGCAACTTTCCAATTTACTCCTATAATCAAATTTTCTTCATTCTCTTGCTATCTTTATTTGAAAAAGCAGGAATCTAACCTAAGGAGTGTCCCATTTTCTGTTTCAGCACCTGGGTTGCTCTTGCTGATTAGTGGCTAAATGTATCCTCCAATCAGAAAGCGCTATCCAGGGTGCTGAACAAAAAATGGGCAGGCTCCTTATCTTAGATTCCTGCTTTTTCATATAAAGATAGCAAGAGAATGAAGAAAATGTGATAATAGGAGTAAATTAGAAAGTTGCTTAAAATTGCACGTTCTATCTGAATCATTAAAGAAAAAAAATTGGGTTTAGTATCCCTTTAATACTGGCAGAAGAAAGTCTAATGTTTTTGATTATTTAAAAGTTCACAGTAATGTTAAGTAGCAAACAATTATTGCTTGCCCCTTAGATATGTATAAGGAAAAGAAACACATATTTAGGGTTGTAATATGTATTTTTTTAAATAAATGTAAAAATAAATTGCTCATGATCGATGTGTTCAAAAAATCAGTGCTGAAGGTGTACCAAATACAGTTCTCAAGAACTCTAAATATACATTTTTTATGATGAATAGACATAATATTATTACCATAAAATACATACATATGCCAGAGCATCTCTGACAAAAATAAAGCAAAAACATTTTTATTCAAACTTACTGCAATATGTTATGGAAATCACAACAAAAATAACATTATATAAAAGAGATGACTTGAACAGTACAATGATGTTTAATTAAAAACTCATTCCCTTGCAGTGATTTTTAAATATAATAATTACTGGCTGGGCAAATATAAATATCAAGCACAAGGTTATAGAGACATGTTTGTTTTAAACTGTGCATGAGCACTAAAATTTGAATTATCTGGTTGGTAAGCTCATGTACAGTATATTTGTTTTTTTGGGCTTATTCTTGTTTTTTGTCCCTCTGTTTTTAGGGCTATAGCTTTGTCTAATGAAATCTTATAATGACACATATTAAAATCAGACCCCTATTCAGCTAAAAATCTTCTTAAAGGGACACTGAACCCAAATTTTTTATTTCGTGATTCATATAGAGCATGCAATTTTAAGCACCTTTCTAATTTACTCCTATTATCAATTTTTCTTCGTTCTCTTGCTACCTTTATTTGAAAAAGAAGGCATCTAAGTTTTTTTGTTCAGTACTCTGGACAGCACCTTTTTATTGGTGGATCAATTTATCCACCAATCAGCAAGAACAACTCAGGTTGTTCACCAAAAATGGGCCGGCATCTAAACTTACATTCTTGCATTTCAAATAAAGATGCCAAGAGAATGAAGAAATTTTGATAATAGGAGTAAATTAGAATGTTGCTTAAAATTTCATGCTCTATCTGAATCACGAAAGAAAAAATTTGGTTCAGTGTCCCTTTAAGTGATTGTCACGGACAGCTTGACAACGTTTATGCTATTTTGATATACAGTCCATGAAATATAAGCACCTGAAAATAATATTTTATAATGATAGCTCCTATGGAAAGTTGAACTTTGGTTGCAGTACCACAAACATAAAATTGACGCTTTGATTTTACCTTTAAGTCAGAATTAGGGCATTTTATAGGCATAGCATTCATTATATCCATGGTAATAACGCCAATCAAGCTGATATTTTTTGTGCCGTTAATAAACATAAAATGAAACCTAAATATTTGCCCGCTGGACTTTTGTAGCAAAGTAAAACACCCCCACACCCTAGACTTAAAATCTTAGAAAGTGATAAGAGAATGAATCGCCTTAGAATCCTCACTCATAATACTAGAGGCCTCAACTCTCCCTTCAAACGTAGCCTACTAACCCGTTCTCTACCACAACCCAGACCTCGTATTCCTTCAAGAGACCCACTGGCAATTAGACACTCCCCATAGATTCCATTCACGCACTTACATGACCATAGAATACTCCCCCTTCATAAAGAAAGCCAGAGGAACAGCAGTACTGATACACAATAGGATAGCATTTGAGCAAATACAGGTGATTAAAGACCCCCAAGCTAGGTACACCATCTTAGTTTGTAAGCTGGATCATGTTCTACACACCCTAGTTTCAATGTATCTGCCCAATTCTCGTCAACCTGCATATCTTAGAAAAATTCTACGGATAGTAGACCAGTATAGACAAGGTACAGTTCTCCTGGCGGGGGATTTTAATATGATTTGGGACACCAAGATAGACCGTAAAGTAAAACCATGACCTCAGGTAAAATAAACCCTCAATTGAGCCTTCTCTCTACATGATTTAAGACTATTATGTCAGAATTGGGTTACTTTGACATATGGAGGTCGCTACATACGGCAGACAGAGACTATACTCATTACTTTCACCTGCACAAAACTTACTCCAGAATAGACCACATATTCTGTTCGGTAGATACCCTAGACTCAGTATCCCATTCTAATATTTCTCTTTGTTCGTGGTCAGATCATGACTTAGTCCTTGCTGACTTGAGACCTACTGATCACCAACCTACTAAAAGCACATGGTCCTACCTCAACACATTCTGTCAGATATTCCTTTTAGGGAAGAATTGCTTAGAGACTTAACTGAACTTATCCAACAAAATGATAATGGACAAACCACAGATGACATATTTTGGGGTCCCATTAAAGTGGTGATTAGAGGATACATCATCCGCAAGCAAGCCCGCCTTAAAAAGTTAGCGGGACTTACCCTTGCTCAGGCACACAGTAAACTTAGATCTTTGGAGACTGCTAACCGGGCCGCTATCACAGGTGAAACGCTAAGACAGATCCCCCCCAACATTAAAACCCACCACCCACACAACCAACCCTACTCTAAAACCCACCCAATATCCCCTTAAAAAAACACTAACCCCTTGAATATCACCTTACCGAGAGAAGTCTTCATCCAACCGAGCCGAAGTCCTCAACGAAGCCGGGAGAAGTATTCATCCAAGTCGGGCGAAGTGGTCCTCCAGACGGGCAGAAGTCTTCATCCAGACGGCATCTTCTATCTTCATCCATCCGGCACGGAGCGGGTACATCTTCAAGATATTCGACGCGGAGCATCCTCTTCATCCGACGGCTAACACTGAATGAAGGTTCCTTTAAATAACGTCATCCAAGATGGCGTCCCTTCAATTCCGATTGGCTGATAGAATTCTATCAGCCAATCGGAAATTAAGGTAGAAAAAAATCCTATTGGCTGATGCAATCCTATTGGCTGAAGGATTGAGCTGGCATTCTATTGGCTGTTCCAATCAGCTTAACCCTATTGGCTGATTGGATCAGCCAACAGGATTGAAATTCAATCCTATTGGCTGATTGCATCAGCCAATAGGATTTTTTCTACCTTAATTCCGATTGGCTGATAGAATTCTATCAGCCAATCGGAATTGAAGGGACGCCATCTTGGATGACGTCATTTAAAGGAACCTTCATTCAGTGTTAGCCGTCGGATGAAGAGGATGCTCCGCGTTGGATGTCTTGAAGATGGACCCACTCCGCGTCGGATGGATGAAGAAAGAAGATGCCGTCTGGATGAAGACTTCTGCCCGGTAAGGTGATCTTCAAGGGTTTAGTGTTAGTTTTTTTTAAGGGGATATTGGGTGGGTTTTAGAGTAGGGTTGGTTGTGTGGGTGGTGGGTTTTAATGTTGGCGGGGATTTGTAATTTTTTTTACAGGTAAAAGAGCTGATTACTTTGGGGCAATGCCCCACAAAAGGCCCTTTTAAGGGCTATTTGTAATTTAGTGTAGGGTAGGACTTTTTTTTATTTTAGGGGGGCTTTTTTATTTTGTAAGGGGGATTAGATTAGGTTTAATTAGTTTAAAAATCTTGTAATTTGTTTATTATTTTCTGTAATTTAGTGGGAGGGTTTTTTGTACTTTAGCTAATTTTATTTAATTGTATTTAATTTAGGGAATTAATTTAATTATAGTGTAGTGTTAGGTGTTAGTGTAACTTCGGCTAGGTTTTATTTTATAGGTCAATTTGTCTTTATTTTAACTAGGAAGTTATTAAATCGTTAATAACTATTTAGTAACTATTGTACCTAGTTAAAATAAATACAAGCTTGCCTGTAAAATAAAAATAAACCCTAAGCTAGCTACAATGTAACTATTAGTTATATTGTAGTAGCTAGCTTAGGGTTTATTTTATAGGTAAGTATTTAGTTTTAAATAGGAATAATTTAGTTAATGATATGAATTTTATTTAGATTTATTTAAATTATATTTAAATTAGGGGGGGTTAGGGTTATACTTAGGTTTAGGGGTTAATACATTTAGAATAGTGGCGGGGACGTTGGGGGCGGCAGATTAGGGGTTAATAAATATAATGTAGGTGTCGGCGTTGTTGGGGGCAGCAGATTAGGGGTTAATAAGTATAATGTAGGTGGCGGTGGTGTCCAGAGCGGCAGATTAGGGGTTAATAGTTATAATGTAGGTGTCGGCGATGTCGGGGCGGCAGATTAGGAGTTAATAAGTGTAAGATTAGGGGTGTTTAGACTTGGGATTCATGTTAGGGTGTTAGGTGTAAACATAAATTTTATTTCCCCATAGGAATCAATGGGGCTGCGTTAGGAGCTAAACGCTGCTTTTTTGCAGGTGTTAGACTTTTTTTCAGCCGGCTCTCCCCGTTGATCCCTATGGGGAAATAGTGCATGAGCACGCACAACAAGCTCACCGCTAACGTAAGCAGCGCTGGTATTGGAGTGAGATGTGGAGCAAAATTTTGCTCAACGCTCGCTTTTTGTCTTTTAACGCCGGGTTTGTAAAAACCCGTAATACCAGCGCTGTCTGTAAGTGAGCGGTGAGCATAAACTGCTCGTTAGCACCGCATAGCCTCTAACACAAAACTCGTCATCTAGGTGATTGTTAGCTGACATATTGCGCCATCGGAATAATATATCCTGAATCCATCAAATCCAGCATAACAACAACATGGTTAGATTACCCTTGTTGATAGGGGAATGCTTTGCAGACTATTACACTAAATTATATAACATTGAAACAAACAAAATTAATCATCCTGCCTCAACACAACATATAAGACAATTCCTTAGTTCCCTAAACCTCTCAACACTTACACCAGAACAACAAGACTCTCTTATTAGTCCGTTCACTCCACTGGAACTGAAACATGTAATTAAACACCTGAAACCAAGTTCCTGGAAGCTATCATTGTCACGATCCCTAAACCAAACAAAGACCCCTCATTGTGCTCCAAGTACAGGCCAATCTCTCTGATCAATGTGGATATTAAAATTGATTCCAAATTGTTGGCCAACCGCATCTGCAAACTTCTTCCTAGCTTAATCAACCCAGATCAGGTGGGATTCATATACAATCGGGAGGGCCCAGGTTAATACTAGATGTCTTATTAATGTTATATGCGAATCCACAAGACTGAATAAGCCTTTCTCGGTTATCTCATTGGATGCCGAGAAGGCCTTTGACCGAGTTAGATGAGTTTATCTCTGGGAAACGCTTAGAGCCTTTAAATTTCCTCCTGCCACCTGTCTTGCCATTCAAGCCCTATACTCCAGGCCGATGGCTGCGGTTAGAGGTTTAGGATTCCAAACCGCCCCATTTTCGATTTCTAATGGCACCCGGCAGGGATGCCCTCTGTCCCCATTATTGTTTGCCTTAGCAGTTGAACCTCTG
Source organism: Bombina bombina (assembly GCF_027579735.1). Taxonomy (NCBI): domain Eukaryota; kingdom Metazoa; phylum Chordata; class Amphibia; order Anura; family Bombinatoridae; genus Bombina; species Bombina bombina. Next base: position 610,559,934 of record NC_069502.1, on the reverse strand, counting down.
GCAGAGAAGATAAGCTCTGATGAGGTTCTGGAGGGAATTACGCTATCTGGGTCAAAACATAAAACCACACTATTTGCAGATTACGTTACCATATTCTCTGCAGACCCTGCCCGCACCATTCCTAGACTCCTAGAGATTCTGGAAGCCTTTGGCGACCTCTCCTTCTACAAGCTCAATGTTCCCAAAACAGAGATATATTGGTGGGGATATTCCCAAAACTATATTCTTAACCTGAAAGATAAATTTAGCTTTAAATGGTCAAATGAACAGGTCACCCATCTCGGAGTAAAGATCTCCAACAGCATAGTGCAGATGATTAAAGATAACTACCTCCCTTTATTGGCAAACTTGCGCACTCTAAAAAATCAATGGGATCATAAGTCCATTTCCTGGATGGGCCGAATGGCCTCCCTCAAAATGTCCTTCCTCCCAAAGCTCTTTAGATGCCTCCAGATTAGGGTCCCTATGCACCTGTTACTGCAATTCCAAAGTGAATGTACAAATTTTATTTGGCAGGGCAAGACCCCCAGAGTTGCTCATAGAACCCTTCAATTCCCCATCCATCTCAGAGGTTTGGCCTACCCTTTCATTGTCAAATACTATGAGGGGGCAATGCTCATGCATGTATCGAAATGGGGAGTACTCTAGGCACAGGACTGATGGAGAGAAATCGAACAAGCCTCGTTACCATCCAACATCTTCCTTAGGGATCTAATCTGGACCCCAGCTCATAGTCGCAGAACTCTCGGTATATCTAATCCTGTAATAGTAGAATGTTTATCTGTCTGGGATAAGATCCGGCACCGCCGGTTGATTGCACCCCAACCCTCCCCGCCGTCCCCAGTCACATCTGTTGCGGGTCTTCTTACAGGCCTTGCAGAAACTCACCCTAATACTTGGGCCTGAATAGGAGTTAAGCAGATATCGGACCTTTGGTCTGAGACCAGCTGAGACGGATATATTACATTAGACTAGATCGAATTGCGCACAAATATTCCAACCTTGCTCCATTTTGAACTTACCAGAATAAAAAATCTCCTCTCTAGTTGGGGATTTCTTCCCAATTCTACCCGACCACTAACCCCATGGGAGTCCATCTGGCTCAGGGGTCACAGACTCCTTAAGCCGCTGTCAATACATTATAGCTTGCTTGACGGTACCGTACCACCAGATCCAGCACCACACTTACTTAGATGGAACACTCTCCTACACATCCATATTTCTGTAAACTCCTGGCAAAGAGCTCTCACGCTGACTAAAAAAAAACACTACACTGTATAACAATGTTTGAAACCTACTACAAAATGTTATTCCAGTGGTATTTGGTCCCCACGCGACTATCTAAAATGTTTCCAGGGACCTCTCCCCTATGTTGGAGGCAATGTGGCGTGCCAGGTGACATGCTCCATACGTGGTGGGAGTGCCCAAAAATTAAACCCTTATGGAATCTGTGCTTTCGCACCCTATGTACACTCCAGATCATGATACCTAAAAACCCAGCCACGGCACTTCTTCACTTAGATTTACACACCCTCCCCAAACATCAGAGGGTGATATGCATATACCTTCTGTCCTCCATCAAAACTAACATTGCTAGGACTTGGAAGAGAGAGACCCCTCCAAAGTGGACCGAGATTCTAAACACTATGACTTATTTATATATATGGAAAAAGACATATACTACAATATAGATAAAGTTGATATATTGGAAATGGCTTGGGCTGACTGGAAGGATAAACATGACACTTTGTGGCAGCCATTGGTCACGACCTAAGAGACCCCGTACAATACTTAGCCTGACGATTGACTACCCACGATCCCGGGACTTTTTACATTCCAGAGGTCCGACGAGGTCCCCATTCTCACCCCTTCTTCTCTCTCCCTGAGAATACACTGTACTGTATCGATCACAAATTAGATTTCAAATGGTTTAACTGTCTACTTAACGTTTCCTTCCTCTAGAGTGGAAGGAATGTTGTATATATTAATATTTTGATAAGATTTGTAATCGGACCTTTGTGTCTGAATATTGGATATGTGTCACTATGCATAGGGGTCCTGCGAGTCCCCAAATGTTATTTGTTATGTTAAAACCAAATAAAAATTACTTTAAAAAAACAAAAAAACAAACACCCATGAATCAGTTTCATGGTGAATAATAAATATTTCTCAGATTTAATTAGATATGTCAGAGGAAGACGGAGCTCTCCTAGAACTAATCTATTAAAGGTCAAAAAGAGAAAATAGTTACCTGACTTAAAAAGAGAAAGTGAGTTTTCTTTAGAAGAATTATTACCCAGTGAGTCTCTGTAAATAAATATTAGAGCAGAAGAAGCATTTAACCAGAAATTAACAATTGCTCAGTAGCTTGTTCTTTGGCAAGTCACCATCTAGGAACATCCTCTTTTAGCCCAGTTGTGCTTTTCCTAGAGGAGAGCTCTCCTTAAGTCAAATAGTCTGATCCTGCCTAAATAATGACATTCCAGCTCTGCTTTAAAAGGCAATCTGCCACTGAAAAAGGGAAATGACAACCCAAGACAATTATTTACCTCCCTAAGTGTTATGGGGGAAAGCAGGCATGGATTCCCTGCCAATGTGCTTAAAGGGACATTATACACTCGTTTTTTCTTTGCATACATGTTTGTAGATTATCTATTTATATAGCCCATAAAGTTTTTTTTTTTTTTAAATGGATAGTGTTGCTTATTTTTAAATAACATTGCTCTGATTTTCAGACTCCTAACCAAGCCCCAAAGTTTTAGGAGAATACTGACGTATACCTACTTCAGCTTGCTCCTGTTTGTGTAAAGTGTCTTTTCATATGCAGAGGAAGGGGGGGGGCTGTTATTTTCCACTTGCAGTGGGTGTTCCAGTAACCTTTTCAACAGAGCTAAGCTGGTAGCTTCTAAGTAACATTAGAAACTATTATTGGATAACTTAGATGACTATTCACAGTGCAACGACTATGGCATCTACTCAAATTTAAGTAAGTTTTTAAAGGTTTTATACTGGATTTTTATTTCAGTATCTGTGCATCTTATTCTTTATAGTAGTGTCTATTACATGCAGTTATATGAAAATTGCTGTATACTGTCCTATTAAAGGGATATGGCTGCAGCTCACTGATGAGGCTCACAGAAGGCTGCAAAAATTATCTTGGGTTACCGTGTCCCTCATTCAGAGGAGGATTGCCTATAATTTCAGGACTGATATACTTTAGGAAAGTTCTTCTTTGTAAAAAGCACAATTGGGCAAAAATTGGCTGCATCCAAGTGGTGACTCAAATAACAAGCTACAGAGTCATTGAGTCATTATTTGCTCCTGGTTGAGTGTTTCTCTTTTTGTAAATTTCTGTTTATAAAGTCACTAGAGGATGTGATCACAAAGTGCCATCTAGATTATATCAGAAATTAAAATGGTTTATATAAACATTTGAAACAATTATTGGATAACTTAGATGACAGTGCAAAAACTATGCATCTACTCAAATTTAACACCACCAATGAAATCTCTGCCTGTAGATCACTGGTTTTCAAACCTATCCTCAGACCTCCCAAACAAGCCAGATTTTCAGGATTACCCTGGGTAAGAGCAGATAAAATAACCATGTTTACTAATCAGCTGATTATTTCACCTGTGTTAGTTAAGATATCCTCAAAATCTGGCCTGTTATGAAGGTCTGAGGACAGGTTTAAATACCAGTGTGGTGTTAAATTTGAGATGCAAATCATTCAATCATTTGGTTGGTGTAAAGTGATATTGATCTCCATTTTTCACTCAGTTTACGTACTTCCTCATTCTTTTTTTTATAAATGGCAGAAAATGTTGTAAAGTGTTAAGCAAACCCCTCTCCCCATTTTCAGTTAATGCCCGGCAACTTGGTCATTTTAAGAGGGAAATTATCATGCTGGTTGCTCTTGCAACCCTCACCTGTGTACATATATTTTTAAATAACTAATTAAAGGGACACTGAACTCAATTTTTTTCTTTCGTGATTCAGATAGAGCATGCAATTTTAAGCAACTTTCTAATTTACTCCTATTATCAATTTTTCTTCATTCTCTTGCTATCTTTATTTGAAAAAGAAGGCATCTAAGCTTTTTTGGGTTCAGAACTCTGGACAGTACTTTTTTAATGGTGGATTAATTTATCCACCAATCAGCAAGGACAACCCAGGTTGTTCGCCAAAAATTGTCCGGCATCTAAACTTACATTCTTGCATTTTCAAATAAAGATACCAAGAGAATGAAGAAATTTTGATAATAGGAGTAAATTAGAAAGTTGCTTAAAATTTCATGCTCTATCTGAATCACGAAAGAAAAAATTTGGGTTCAGTGTCCCTTTCATTTAGAACACTATCTATATTTAAACAGGAGAACAAACAGGCTTCCTCTGTTACAATTTTGGGAGTAAACTTGAAAAAAAATTTGACAGTTTTGTACGCTACAGGATGATGCAATAGACATTTTTACAGATAATGGCTGTTTTAAAATAATTAATCGAAACTTAGCTGAAATAGCCAACATGTAGGAAAATCTCCAACTCCACTGTTCTGTAAATAAAAATAGGTTATAAAGTCCTCATTTACAACCAGCTTGCATACCCTAAGTTGGTTCAAAATAAACAAAACTCCATTAGAAGTGGAGCAAGTTGACTATCAGGCCAATCCTTTAAACCCTGGGTCTTCACTGTCTTCAGGGCTGAGGGTATGAGAAAGTGCAATGTACATCCTGTATTTAGTTTATAAAGAAGTGTTTTGGTATTAGGAGGTGTAATATATAGTGTTATTCTTTATATAGGAGTGATTGCTGGTATAGGGTTAGGCCATACAGGGGGCAGGGCATAGAGGGGGAGTGGAATAAGGGAGCTGGGCTGAGGACCACATACATTTGTCTATTTGTCATCGGAGTTAAAAGTTAAAGTCACATAAGGCACTGCTATCTAATTCACAGGATGAAACATGAAAACCGCATGGACACTCACAGAGGCTGCCTTCAGGGAACTCTCTAAAAAAATGGTCTGTCGGGGGCGTGTCCGTGCTGTGTTCTAGATAGGACGCATTCTCTGTGGGCTCCAGAGGAAACTTTAATAATCCGCCGATTATTATATCTAAACAGCAAGAAAGGAACATAACACCTAAGCACACCGCAATACTGGATATTGTGGCACAGTATTTTCCTATTTTCAGCTGGATTCAAGACACTGGAGGACCAGATCGGAGTTTAAGGGCCTATGGCGGCGGCCTTCTTTCCCTAGGCAATCACCTCCCCCCCGGGTTGAGCCGGGTGATCAGTGCTGTCTGAGCAATCTGACTTACTGAGTCTCTACAATTTATAATACAGGACTGAACACTGACAAGTTGATAAGCAATCCTTTACACTGCCGGGACCTCTGGAGGGGAAAAGCAATATCCCATGTCGGAGGAAAGTGACCTAGAGCTATGGGAGGACATGTCGGTAAAACTTGCTTCACTTATGCGACGGCTCATGGAGTCTGCACCTTACGACTTTCTTGTACACAGCCTGCAAGGGACAGGGAAGGAGACAGAGCATCAGACTGGGGTCCTTGATAATATACCAGAGAAGCTGCACTTGGAACCACATACCAGCATAGTCGCTGCAGATAGCGTTGATTCCCAGCAATATGTCACTGACAATGAAGACACCAAGGACCTGTTCATTGGGGTACACTGCTGCATGCAAATCTCCCTAAACGAAGCAGCCCCCCGCACATATTCTCTGCCAGCCAAGCTTAAAGCTTGTGAGCCACTCCTTACTGTAGAAAACACCCTGCACAAATCTCAACCTGACCTATCATACCAAAAACCAGACGAAACGGTACCTCCGCTCACCTCCCTGTTTTATATGGCGGATTCACCACCGCTCCAGGCTGCCTTGATGTTTAACTTGGGGGAAAATAGCTGCAACCTACCATTGCAATACACTGGGGACACATACCCATGGACACTATCACACTCTGCGGTCCAAGCGAACAGCGGGGGCATGAAAATATCTGTAGAGAGACTGATAACCACCGGACTACTCATTTATTTATCTGGGAGACAACGCTCCAGCCACAAAAAAATACGGCGAGACCCTTGCTATGTGGCGATGCTGTTTTGGAGACGCTCATGTTTTGACACTGGTTACGGGTCCTGTTGTGTGGTACACGCAAGGCTGTTGCGTGGTCTAGAGTAGTAGTACCGCACATAAGCCCCATTCAGAGGTCCCGTTGACTGTTTCCTGTTTATTACTTAGGTATTGCCGCAATGCGTGGTGGGTGGATTGGATGTTGTTGATACATATGTTTTATTTAGGTACTGCCGGAGGGGGCTTTCACCGCACTATAGGGGATCACACTTTGCACTTGTTTTAATCTTACCATACTTTATTACTGGGGATGATTGAGCAATATGATGAAACAGCCAGCCCCATTGTATAATTTCTGTATAGTGACTTAGCCACGCTAACGGAACCAAGAGCGTCATAAGACTGAGCACTAAAGCTCAAAGATATGTTTAGAGCCCTGACCCTCCTTCCGCATTAGACAGCCTTGAACTCAGCTTGGCGATTATTGTAATGAGCGCTCATCACTGAGTATAAAAGCTTGTAGCCACAGGATAGAATTCTTTTTATTCAGGCCCCCATACCATAAAATTGCTCTCTATCAAAGACATAAGCCCCCTATGGCCACCCATGATAATTCCCCCTGTGGGGCCCTGGCAGACACATTTCCAGGTACGTTAACATATCATCGGCAGCCAATCACCTTCTACTGCAGTCTTGTGTTGTACATAGTTTTGTTTATGTTTTGTTCGTATTTATTTATCCCTATAAGTTTTCTGAATAATGACTATACAGATCCAAGAGTGGTCCATAATATTTCTAAGAGGGATTAAAAAGAGGACAATCAGCCAAGAACCATCAAAATGTTTTTCATACTGTTATCATCGGCAGCCAATCACCTTCTACTGCAGTCTTGTGTTGTACATAGTTTTGTTTATGTTTTGTTCGTATTTATTTATCCCTATAAGTTTTCTGAATATTGACTATACAGATCCAAGAGTGGTCCATAATATTTCTAAGAGGGATTAAAAAGAGGACAATCAGCCAAGAACCATCAAAATGTTTTTCATACTGTTGTATGTATAATTTCTGTTTCTATTTACTTATTTGTATGTAAACGTATTTTCTCCACATCTTGGCATCTCAAATCACTGTAAAAAATAACTCCTCAATAAAAATGTTTGAAATAAAAAAAAACAAAAAAAAACAGGGCCAACATATTATTATCAAAAAAAAAAAAAAAAAAAGGGTCTGTCTCTGCAAGTTGTAAGATGCCACCTATAGAAAGTAATGGAGTTTGCTGGAAATGGAAACTTCGCTGGGAAGTGCAGGGGACACTTTAAAAATTAAAAACTACAACCATTACAAATCCGATTACCCTGGTTTTTGCATGTAGTATCTTACAAATCACCTCTATTGTCATATATACTGTATATATATATATATATATATATATATATATATATATATATATATATATATATATATATTCTATTAGAGTAAGGGTTTTTGTGTATTATGACACAATCTTGCCATCTTTTAGTTTGATAGGTAGTGATGTCGCAAACTTAAAATTTTCCGTTCGCGAACGGCGAACACGAACTTCCGCAAATGTTCGCGAACGGGCGAACCGGGCGAACCGCCATTGACTTCAATAGGCAGACGAATTTTAAAACCCACAGGGACTCTTTCTGGCCACAATAGTGATGGAAAAGTTGTTTCAAGGGTACTAACACCTGGACTGTGGCATGCCGGAGGGGGATCCATGGCAAAACTCCAACGGAAAATTACATAGTTGATGCAGAGTCTGGTTTTAATCCATAAAGGGCATTATTAAAAGGCAGGCAACTGCAATTAGATTACACTAGCAGACTGATGTTTCACAGTCAAAAAAGTTTTGTTTTTTTTAAATTTACATTACTGTTACACCAGATATGAGTGGTGGCACTGGGCAAGTGAGCCTGGCACACACGCTGGCAGGCAGGCAACTGCAATTAGATTACACTAGCAGACTGATGTTTCACAGTCAAAAAAGTTTTTTTTTTAATTTACACTACTGTTACACCAGATATGAGTGGTGGCACTGGGCAAGTAGGCCTGGCACACATGCTGGCAGGCAGGCAACTGCAATTAGATTACACAAGCAGACTGATGTTTCACAGTCAAAAAAGTTTTTTTTTTTAAATTTACACTACTGTTACACCAGATATAAGTGGTGGCACTGGGCAAGTGGGCTATGCACACACGCTGGCAGGCAGGCAACTGCAATTAGATTACACTAGCAGACTGATGTTTCACAGTCAAAAAAGTTTTGGTTTTTTTAATTTACACTACTGTTACACCAGATATGAGTGGTGGCACTGGGCAAGTGGGCCTGGCACACACGCTGGCAGGCAGGCAGGCAGGCAACTGCAATTAGATTACATAAGCAGACTGATGTTTCACAGTCAAAAAAGTTTTTTTTTTTTAAATTTACACTACTGTTACACCAGATATGAGTGGTGGCACTGGGCAAGTGGCTTGGCAGGCAGACAACTGCAATTAGATTACACAGGAAAAAAAACCAAAAAAACAGACTGATGTTCTAGCCCTAAAAAGGGCTTTTTGGGGTGCTGTCCTTACAGCAGAGATCAGATGAGTCCTTCAGGACTGTAGTGGACACTGAATATACTAGCCTAGCTATCAATTTCCCTATTAAATCAGCAGCAGCTACACTGTCCCTCCTCTCACTAAGAATGCAGCTTCCGAATGAATCTAAAATGGCTGCTGTCCAGAAGCTGGGAGGGTCTGGGAGGGAGGGTCTGCTGCTGATTGGCTGGAATGTGTCTGCAGACTGTAAGATACAGGGTCAAAGTTTACTCAATGATGACGAATAGGGGGCAGATCGAACATTGCATATGTTTGCCCGCCGTTGCAAACAAGCTATGTTCACCGGGAACTATTCGCCGGCGAACAATTCGTGACATCACTATTGATAGGTACAAAACTGCGATCTCCAGAGGGAAGATGATAAGACAATACTAGAGATCTGGCATTTTCAGCAGCTACACCCTTGGAACGCACTTGTTCAGCTCACCAGAAGAGGTAGGGAAATTGATTTTACAACAAGGAATGCAATACAAATTGAGGGGCCAAATTATCAACCTCTGAATGGAGCTTGATGCCCCTGTTTCTGCGCGAGCCTTAAGGCTTGCCGAAAACAGTATTTATGAAGCAGCGGTCTAAAGACCGCTGCTCCATAACTTGTCCGCCTGCTCTGAGGCTGCGGACATCAATCCGCTCGATCCTAAATGGTATAATTGGTATATTTTTGGTATTGTTCCAACTACTTTGTCATTGTGTATACATCTTAGTAAAGCTATGTAACTTTGATAGGTATATTTGACTGCACTGTAGTAGTCAAATTACATTTTAGCTGTTGATTTCTTTATAATAAACTATTCCACGATCACCCCTACTGTATGGGGTTGTGTATTTTGTGCAAAGTTTCCGATCTGGTCTATACCTTGTTTTAATACCTTACAATAACTTTTAAACCACCAACCTATTCATAAATCAGGGCATTGCATTCTAGAACATTCCAAGATATCCAAATTCTCTTTGTCAGAGACTAACTTGCATTATATTTACTTCTACTTTTAAATTCTTTACCCTTTTTTTTGTGCTAAGAATTTGTTTAAGCAAACATCTTGATCATAAGAGAAATAATTCCCAGTGAGTAGATTAACATGACTTTAGAGACTATTATACAAAAGGCTGTAAGCAGAAGGTAAAATGAGTACAACTAAATCCCGCAAAATTGTTTAATAGTCCTGATGGCAGGTAATTCCCATTTGATGGTAATTTGAAATATACTGTCTGTTCGGGTTATTGAAACCCAATAACAACATCTTTACAAAGTTTAGTAAATTGTGGTAGATGAGATCATTTTAACACCACATCTCTAACTCATTGGAGTAAAGAGGACAAGATTTAGCTCTTGATTTGTCTGACAAAAATAGGTTGCAATAAAATATGAAACTGTATGATAGCATAATCTTTCTTGTCATCTAATTTACCAGGACTGTACTACCTGCATATCATTACCACAAGTGTGTATCCAGTTCTGCAATCTAAGTTTTAAGGGTTTTATAACATTTTCACCTAGTATAATTCCACTTCTGTATATGTAATTCCTATGAAAGAACACTTTTGAACGTGTTCAAATATTGTTTGAATGAAAAAGGATAAAAAATACAGTTTTAGCTTAGGAAAAGTAGTAAAAAACAAACAAAAAAACAAACCTAAAAACCATTATAAACAATATTAATCTCACTTAAAGGGACAGTATACTATAAAATTGTTTTCCCTTAATGTTTCCAATTACTTTTTTACCAGCTGCAGAGTATAAAATGTATGAGATTTGCTTTCTTTAAGGCGTATTTGTGTATATGAATTAGCTGATCTTGTGTTTTAAAGCCACAACCTAATAAAAAGGGTTGAGCTTCTTGGTATAATCAGATCTCATTACTTTATCATACTGTCTACATATACCGCTTCTTTATCTTATATCTGTCCATAAACTAATCACCAATACTTGGAGAGAACAATGGAAAACTAACATTTTATTACCTTATCTATTGTATAACCCACTGTGAGTGTAATTTCTTCAGCTGGCTGTGTTTACACAGCTTGGCCTTGCGACCAAAAACTTTCAGGATGGGTGGGGATACCACAGGCTAAATAAACTATTTCAAATGCCAATATAAGGTTAATGGAAATACTTGTAAACAATTTAATACACTCCAGCAGGATCAGTGGATCATTGGGAACAAATAAAGGGGAGAATTTTTTTGAGCAAACTGTCCCTTTAAAGTAGGTATTTGAGGAAGGGTAAAGTGTTCCAAAAAATATTTGTTTTTGTGAATTTCTACCTACGGATGTTTAGAAAGGATCAACGAGTTTTATCAAAATTAAAGGGCCAATCCACATTTACATACACAAATAACAGGAAATTAACATCTATGTTACCAACAACACTTTAGATAATAGTTTATTTACCAATAAGACACCAAATCCCCTTCTTAAAATTAACATACACAAAACAAGGATTTAACCTTGTTATTGCCAAAACAGGCATAGAAAAGTGTTCAACATACACAATGATTCAACTTCTTGTTGCCAGCAACACACACAAAATAGTAAGTTAACCTTTATTTCCAGCAAAACAAACTCAACAGTAATTTATCCAATTGATAGCCTGAAAAAAATACAAGGCAATTAAGGGTTTAAATCACTTCTATCATTATTTAACCCACTGATTACCAAAAACAGATGCAGTTGAGATATAGCCCTTCAAACACCACACACAGCAGTCATTTAAGAAGGGGAGATTGGAGGCTTCATGTTATATGCAGCAATATTTAAGGATACTATGTTGGATGGTAAGGTAAGATTTTAAGGGCCATGATTAGGCCTCAGTGAAATTTATTGATGCCCCTGCCTGGCACATTGTATTTACGGAGCCCAGATTATGTAATACAGTTTCTTTAGGATTATACGAAAATGATAGTCACATTAAACTACTAACATTGATGTTAGTTATTGTAGGAATGTCTTTAGTAAGGCGTCATATAATTATAATTATCATTTATTTATTTATTTAGCAACAGTAAATGTAGGGATTATTTGTTGATATTTAATGTAACTGTTTTTATTTTTAGTTATATTTAATGTATTATTAGAGCCTGCCTGTGCTTTGTCATTTTTTATTCAACAGAGTTTTTTATGATGAATGACTAAGTGTGTAAAAAATATTATTTTCTGCGCCTTTCAGACATGTTTTGTAGCTATAATTTTGTGTACGTCTTACATACTGTTTACGCTATCATCATTGTTTATTATATAGCAAGCTAAAGACATAGATTTGTTTTTATTAAAAATAAATAAAAAATAAAGAGGAGCTTTTCTTCAGAGGTGACCAAAAGTGTTTAAAGGAACATGGGCCAAAATTAATCATTAATGTTTCAGATAGATCATGCAGTTTTAAGATAATTTTGAATGTACTTCTAGTGTCAAACTTACTTTGCTCTCTTGTTATCTTTTGTTGAAAAGCATACCTAGATATTATCAGGAGCAGCAGTGCACTACTGGGAGCTAGCTAGTAATTGGTGGCTACACACATATTTTGCTTATCATTGTCTCACCAGATGTGTTTAGCTGATCTGTAGCTGAATTTAAAGGAACATGGAGCAAAAAAATGTCCATAATTTAAATAGAGCATATAATTATATGCAGCTAGCTCCCAGTTGTTCAGTGCTGTTCCCAAGACTATCTAGGTTTACTCTTCAACAAACAATACTAAAATAACAAATCAAATTTGATAAGATAAGTAAAGTTGTTTCAAACTGTGTGTTCTATCTGAATCATTCTGACTTTACTGTCCCTATGATTGTGACCACTTTGTAGTTGTTAAACACATATGTATATACAAGCAATGGTGGAAAATTTCTTTTTTATTCTTTAATGTCCCTTTAAGTATCCTTTCTATAAACATTTTTATGTAATCTGTATTTGTACCAAAGAACATTTGGGAATTCTTCTGCTCAGATCTGCTCACTGGGTGTCATTAGAAGCAATTAGAAAGTAGCTATTATTTTTGTGTAAATATATGTAAATGTATTTTTTTTGTCCTACAAGTCAGTCAGTCTAACAGTGTGTCCTACCCTGGTACTTCATCTGAGAATGCAGCATAATATTCAGTATCTCTGGGCTGCCACCAAGCTGACATTTAAAGAAATAGGTTTGAATAACCTCAAGCACCAGGTGACTGCATGAGGAGCTGTGGCTTTTATTGCTGATTATTGTCTTTAGATATTTGCCTTAAACCAGGGATAGGCAAACTATGGGTTGTGGCCTAACTCAGGCCTGAAGGTTTTTTTTTCTTCTTTTTAACGACTCTCCAACTAAGAATGTTTTGGTATATTTTTTAAATGGTTGAAGTATAAAAAAGAAATATAACATTTCATGGCAAGTGAAAATAATATGAGATTCAAGTATCAATGTTCAGAAAAAAAGTTTTCATTTGGGACACAATTACTCTCATATATTTATATATTGTATAAAAATTACCTCACTAAAATAAAGTAACATTCTGAGCTGATCGTCTGTTTGACATTTGTAACATCATCCATAAAGATGTGTGCCAATTTTACCTCAGTCCACAAATCCTAAAATATTTATATTCAGACCCTTTAAAGAAAAAGTTTGCCCACCCCTGCCTTTAATCAATAATAATAAGAAAGCTCCCTAGCTGCTCCACTTATACTTGAGGAGAATGGTATTCATTGCACACTAAATATCTTCAACTTTACTGAAAATGAGAGTTTACTTATTTTGGAGGCTGCAGGTTATCAGTACCCAGCTCAATTACAAGATCTGCTAGATTCAAATATCTTGTACTATAATCTACATAGGAAGACAGTGGAGAATAGAATGTACCACTGAGATCTATGCCATGATGGTTTTCCTTAAAAATTGACTGTCATATAAATGTCATATAAATATTTTACAAGAGATTTCAGCTTTAAATCAGATTTCTTTGCAGGAAAATTTGCATATAAAACTATTTTCATACTTTTCTTTTATTCTTAATTGATATGTACCATAAATATGACCAATGCAATCATTAATGTGTGAGGTGTTTTTACTTTTCTTTTCAAAAACAAACAAAAAACAAAAAACAACTAAATATGCAGAAAGCTATGGACTAACACCAACCCCACCAGTTGATATATTGTACTAAACAGCTGGATTACTGATTTTGGAGATTTACAATGTATTTGAGTTACTGAGTTTATATCTTGGAGATTCTTCTAAATATAAGTCCTGGTCATTATCTAATGTAAAATAGTTTAAAATAGAAAATAATGCATAACTATATAAATGAATTTCTCTATAAAAAAGTCTAAATCTGCAAGTTTATTACTTTCACACATATACAGCAATAAGAAGCAGATAATAGAGAAGTATCAGCATGTAGTTAACATGAGAAGCCTACACTGCAGAAACACATCAGTCAGCCACAGAGAAGAACAATCAGGAAGGCCCAGATAGTCATCCAGTCATCTGGAAAAAGATCTGTTTATGTTGTTGTTTTTATTGCAGCCCATCAAAAAGTTATTTAACACCAATATTATCAAAAAGGGGGTGGCTTTATGTGATTAGTGCACCTGAAGACTATCATTATATACCTTTTAAGCTCCATTTAGTTTTTTTTTAGTTTTTTTTACAAAATGTTATGTGTCCCTATTACTACTTGAAATCATTCCATAGAGTTTCTCCGGTATAATTTGTATTTGATTTAATATTAGTCCCTAATTTCTTGAGTAAGATTTTTAAGTGAGTGAATGAAATAAAACGTGGTCATTTTATTGATTTGGCTACAAGAGGGCACATAGTCAAGAGATTAATTCGTGAACTAGCCCACATCTCTCTATGCCTCCAAAGGGCTGATCTGTAATACATTTGCATGTTACAAAAACATCAGCAACTTTACAATAGTTAGAACAAAATAAAATGTATATTTACTGCTTTCTCTGATTTGTTTTGCAATATGTGGAATTCGTTTTATTGGGATAAAAATTATATTTTAAATGCTTAAAATGTATTTTTCTAATAAGGGAAAAACAATTTCCTGTTGAAATAATTAACATGATTATATAGAAACACAAACCGATGACAGATGTATCTATATACTATATATATATATATATATATATATATATATATATATATATATATATATATATATATATATATATATATATATTTATCGGTATGAGGTTGTACTCTTGGATAAAAAAAATTGAGCTTCCATCAAATATTCATATTTTCACATTTCCACATTTCACATTCTCATTGTATTGTTACCTTGACAAAGGCCCAGATGGGGCCGAAACGTTGGATTATGTTACAATAAAGAACTCAAAATTAAACATGAAGCTGAGTCATATATATATATATATATATATATATATATATATATATATATATATATATATATATATATATATATATATATATATATATATATATATATATATATATATATATATTTGTGCAATCCACTCTGCCCAGGCTGAGAATTGGATAGGAAATGCACTGTGATTGGTTGTCTTGGTAATAAAAGGGTTAACCACTTTAAGATTAATTGTATTCGTTTAATTAATATGCATTTTATCCCTGTAGTTAATTTTAATAAATAAGAAATTCATATTTACATTACATGAATATTTACATAAAAAAAAATCTATTTATCAGTACATTGTTATTTTACTGTTAAAAAATGTTATTAAAATGATTACTTTAGGATCTCATAATTTTATTAGAACAGGTATTTTCCGATTAAATATATGTATATAAATTCCCCTAAGAATAAATTATATAATATAATTCAGGGATTGCTAAAAACAGTAGACTCTTGAAAGCACAAAAAATGTATTACATGGAAAAAAAACAGTTTGGCAGTTCTGGCAATTAATACGTTAACTGGGGTTTGATAAATAAAATACCATGAACATAATTTGAGCAGCATGGAATTGTAAAACTTCAAATAAAAAAAATAAAGCAGTTTAGTTTTTTTAAACAAGGAATTCATAAAAAATGTATCAAAGGTTTAATATTTGCAACGCTATATTCTCTTATGTGTTGTAACTATATAAAGTTAATTTGAAACAAACACACAATAATCTTTTTGTAAATATTATGTAAAAGTATTACAACAGCTGTGGCAGATTCACTATATTATCTCACGGATAGGAACCAGAAACATATGGTATGATAGATTTTTTTCTGAAATGTATTAATTAATGTTCTTTTGCAATATATATATTATACTATATATTATATTATATTATCACTATATTATGTGTGAGTGTGTGTCTGAAAGTTTCTGAACTGAGCTCGGCTACATTAAATAGTTAATCACAATGGGGAATGGAAACAATTATCTTGAATTAAGTAATGCAACTTTTAATTAATTAAAAAAAAATACATTTAAGAATCAAATAACTTATTGTAAGTGTGTTCAAATCTGCAAAGTGTTCAAACACTTATTACGTATTTTATCTACATTATTTACTGTATTTCACAGTGTTAATATTTCATCACAGTTTAATGACTAGAATTTCAGCTTCTGCTGTGATACTCAAATTGATAGTCTTTGTTTAATACTACAACCTGTAACGGCAGACTATTAATACAGCTGAAATCCTATATCTCAGCACCAATTCACTCACATTGCTTATAGATTGATCAAAACTTAAGTTGGTATTTTCTAAATAATATGATCAGTTAGAAGGAACATGTGCCCTGCACCTTCAGTAGCTATGAGGGTGCCACACGTATTACTGACATCGCTGTCACAGCATAGCTTGTCAAATTGCAGGTTAGTTTGTGCTTCCAGTTCCAGCTAAATTCAAACAAGTGCAGATTTCTGAAATAAAATGTAGAACTAGTGTGTGTTTTTTTTTTTTTTTTTAAATGTTTTATTTCTCAGGTATTTATTGTAAAAAAGTCAATAAGTATTTATTTGTTAATATGCAATCCAAAAGCATAATACCTGTAACTTGCTATCTTCACAGCCTATATAGGATTACATTAACACTGATATAGGATTACATTGTCACTGATTTCTATATCATTTTCTGATACGTTTTATTAGCAGCTTTTAAACCTCCTTCAAGTGTTCTCATGCCTGTATCTATTATCAGATGGGTGCATGTTATGAGTGATGCTAGTGCTGAGGGCTGAAGGTAAGAAATAAGGAGGTGGAGTGAGGAATTAGATGTAAGAATCTCCTTAAACTCTCCAGAGGAGCATGCGGTGAGAGCAGACCTTAGCCATTTCTATCCAGCAGGGACACTAAGACAATAGCCGAGTGAAGACAACAGGGACATTAAATAAAGTGTTAACTTAATGATTTTCTCATTGAGACTTGTTTGACTGTCTCCAACTAGCACAAGCTGCCAGATCTCCTGCTAAATGAAACTCGACAGCTGCTATATACAACAGGGCTGGGGAAAAGGGGGATTAAGCCTGGGTGGGGGTGAAGGGGGCTGTGAAGTTACTTGTAGAGAACTTCATAGCATTATTAATAGCAATGCAGCCTAAGAGACTAAACACACTTAGCTCTGGCATTGTAGGTGAACATCTTTGCAGGTAAGTCATTGCTCTGAGATTTTGGAGAAGAAAAGCATTTGTTCTGTTTTTTTATCATGTGTAATTACGTGAACTTTTTGCCACCTACCTATTGATTCACCAGTGACCCGTCAAAAAGAGTAGCATGGGAATTCGGATATCACACAATGCCAACAGGGGCAGCTCTCACCCCCTCCTGCAGGCTTAGCTTCAACTGATACAAACTCCACCTTCCTGAACCCAGGCCATGATGTCTGTTGCTGCTGCTGCACATCACATGGGCACACAGCTATGTGCTAGTAGCAGTCAATGCCAGAATGCACTGTGTGTGTGTGTGTATATATATATATATGTGTGTGTGTGTGTGTATATATATATATATGTGTGTGTGTGTGTGTATATATATATATATATATGTGTGTGTGTATATATATATATATGTATTTTATATATATATATATATATATATATATATATATATATATATATATATATATATATATATATATATATATATATATATATATATATATATATATATACACACACACTAAACGTAATAATAACCACTAATGTTATTATAAATCAGACAATCTATGTACTGGTCTACATTTATAAACTTACTGTGTAATGTGGGAGATACAATCTAGCAGTCACATTTAATCTTTATAATAATACCCAGCATTCCCAGTGTCCATGGGCATGTACATATATTATATTAATAGTTTATATTTATAAAGATTTCATATATTTATATTGTAAGACATATAGATAAACACACAGCCAGATGATAGATAAATAGATAGATAGATAGATAGATAGATAGATAGGTAGATGATAGTGGTAAGAATATTCTGCTATGTTCACAATTTGCACAACTACTTAAACTTTTATCATTTGAAATGTTTTGGGAGTTGCCCTGTGTGTGAGTACTGAGTGCATGATCTTTAGGTCTGAAGTAACTTTTTACATCTAACTAATAATCTGTTTGTGTACAGTATGGCTAGTGCAAGTTCAGCAGTGTCTGATAGGCTGGCCATGAATAGGGCACCCCATGCTAGGAGACCTGGCAGTCATTATTGGTGGAATGTTTTAGGCAGAACAAAAACAAAATATGAAAGCAATGTTTACCTGACACAGGGTCATTGGGACAACTGATTAATTAAGGATAGAGAAGCTCCTGTTTGAGAAACAACTCTTCTTCCAAGCAGACTGGTCTTGACAGTAGGACCAGAGAAAACAGATTTTTATTGAACTGGGAAACCGTTTTTAACATCTCTCAGCAGGGGTGCTTTGGGATTTTTTGTGTGTTATAATTGCTTAAAGATATATGGCAGCTTAGATTACTGTAATTACCATCAGAGGCTGTTGAAAGAAGTTAGTCTGTGTTTGAGGGATTGCTGCATGAGTCCTTATTACCACCCAGGCAGAGATCAGTTCACATAACTATACTCACTGGACAGACTCTATATGCATAAAGCACTTAGGGTCATTTGTGCGTGTTGCACTGGGCTAGAAATATATCATCTATGGTCTATATCTATCTATCTATCTATCTATCTATCTATCTATCTATCTATCTATCTATCTATCTATCTATCTACCTATTATCTATCTATATATGTATATATATCTGTCTACCTATTATCTATTTATATATCTGTCTACCTATTATCTATCTATTTATCTACATATTATCTATCTATCTACCTATTATCCATCTATCTATCTATTAACTATATATCTATATATGTATATATATCTGTCTACCTATTATCCATCTATCTATCTATCTATCTATCTATCTATCATCTATCTATCTATCTATCTATCTATCTATCTATCTATCTATCTATCTATCTATCTATCTATCTATCTATCTATCTACATATTATCTATCTACCTATTATCCATCTATCTATCTATTAACTATCTATCTACCTATTATCTATCTATCTATCTATCTATCTATCTAATCAATCTATTTGCTATCAACCATAAAGCAAAATAAAATAAAACGTGAAAATCAATCATTTTATGTGTATCTGTTTTATAAGATTAACATACTGTTTGATATCTAGTTAATATGAACTTTAAATTAATCTGGAAAAAGTTCATATTTATCATTGCTTCAGCTATTAATAATGGTTTAAACAAAATAAAATACTTAGAAGTTTTGCATATTTAAATTATTTTGTTATGTGATGCAAAACTAATAGTTTTTCTTCTCTTTGTATTGAATTCATTGTGTCTATTTTAATCTCATATAGAAACAAATAAAGACTTTTAAAAGTTAAATAAAAAAAATAAAAAAAAACCCAAACAAAAAACAACAACCCCCTAAAAGAATAAAAAGCAAAGCTGGGTGCAATTGCGCGTGTTATCAAGTAAAATTAATAGCATTTTAGGTTTATTAATTGGCTAATTATTATTCTTGTGAGATAACTCTTAAAATGGAGAGACTCATTTTTATTTATACGGGCTTGGCAGTTTGTTTATAAAGAGTTCTCGTGTGAAATTTCCAACTATTATTTATTAAGGAAGCTATTCAAAAAATATTTCTTAAAAATATATTATATTCCCAAGTGATGACAAGTTACAAGGTTCGATAAAAATGAAATTATTACTCATAATGAATATACAGGGATTACATATAAAATACAGAAATAAAACATATTTGTTTCCTATAGCTACAGACAAATTGTTCTCATAAACCTTCCCGGCACAAACAATTAGCAATACTCAGATATTTGCTGGGCTAATGTGCTTGAATGCAGGATTAAGAAAAATGTGACTTTTAAGTTGTTTTTTGCTTCCATGGTTTGCAGGATTATTTGGTATAATTAGAGCTGCAGTGTGCAATAGGTTTGCGTTTAAATCCGCTTTTCCCCAGTTGATTATGCGATCCCAGCTTATTTGACCCATTTGGTTTGTACTTATTTATTTATTTTTTTTCATACAGGAAGTTTAAAGAAAATTCAAGTCAATAGATTCTAATACTGATATTTACATTAGAAACCCTTAAGTATTCCACTTAAATTAGTAGAAACATTATATTGATATACAGACCTAGATTTTTTTTATTTTTTTTATTTTTTAAAGTTTAATTAAAATCTCAACCTTCTAAATGTTTATCAATAATTGCCACTGGTTAGTGAAATAACCCATAAGCAGTTTATAAAAAGAATAAATATATCAATTTAGGATTTAATCTATGTGTATAATAGTTTGATTCAGAAGTCAAGTCAGCTATCATTTGTAAATAATTAAAGACCATGACAATGTCACATTATCCTTTATCATGGTCCCCACCCAGAGTAGCAGAAGAGCAAGGGTTACCCACTTGTTGATCCTGCCGGTTTACTCATCCTGCCAAATCTTCAGATAATTTTCCAAGCTCCAATAACTCCAGATGATATCCTTAGTGACAGGTGCACCGCCAACACTCAGTAATCTCCCTCCTATGCAAATCTCAGCATCATTGGAACTTTCTCTCTGAAGAAGCAAACCACAAATGGATTCGTAGCGTTCTTCTTGATCTTCTTGATCCGTAAAGTACCAACAAATTTGTCTCCAGTGCTGTAACTACAATTTTCCTGCTGACTTCCTTCAGCACCAACTGTAGATGGAATAATTAAATAAATAATATATACAACTAAAAGAAAACCTGTCTTTATTTCCAGGGGAAGGATTGCAAGTGCCTTGAGTAAAACTTGATGAAGGAGGAAAGCAAAGTTTAGACTGGGCAGTGCCTAGTTCTCTGCTTAGAAAGCCAAGGTTTTGTGAAGTTCATTACAGTGTGACTTTGTGCTGTGAGCCACAGGCAGCAGCCCTTAGGATGAGGTGGAGATAGGAGCAGTGACAGGACATTAGGGAGGAGAGAAGGTTACCAGTGCCCCCTTTTCCTGCTCTTCCCAAGTCCTAGAGGAGCCTGACGTCACAGGAGAAGGGAGGGTGCAGGGAGAAGGCAAATACAGTGATATTAATGAACCTAGCAGTGGAAAGCTTGAGCCCAGGCAGGGCTGTGCCCCCTGTACTGTCACCAGGCTAATCAGTATCTGTGCTTGTGTCATGTCTTCCTGTGCTGGGTGCAGGCAGCTTTTGGGATGTTGTGTCTGCTTATCTCTCTTCATACCTGTTATGTTATTGCTTTTGATATATCTTTGACTTTGTATTTACAGGTCGTTCAGATACCTTCTGTCGCTATGTTTGGAATCAACCGTTAGTTATTTGTAAGTATTATTATTGCAAAGAGTTAAGTAGTAACAGTGAGTATGGGACTGCATTCTATTTGAGTTGTTAATGGGAAACCTTATTGTTATGTATTAGTAAATGTGGGATTAAATAGGCTAATTGCCTATAATCTATATCGTTACATTTTGGAGATGACAATAAAAAATATATGAATATAATAAATAGGGAGCGGTTGAGAACACTGTGTAAACCCATTAGCTGCCTCATATGTAGATTCCATAACATGAATTAAACTCCCTTTTCTCTAAAGGTAATAGCATTAGATTTAATGGCAGGTGCACATAACAAAACACTAGTACTACACAGTACACTGGAGAAAAAAATCCACTCTAGGTACAATAGTTACATATAATAGGAGAGGAACGTTCTTATGCCCTCCAACAGCAAGAAAAAGTGCTCTGAAAGTTATGTTTCCACTGAAATTCTAATAAGTACATTAGATTGCTGATGAAATAATTTATAGGGATTTGCAGGTTAATTAGGTTACAGGTTAATTATCTGATAATGCTGCAGGGGTAGAATACTATTAATATTCACTGCTGTTTTGTGAGATTAATTTTGTGTGTTGAATTTATATATAACTGTCAAATTAATGGGAGGTTTAAGTCTAAAGTTTCAAATAACCAACGTTAATAAACAGTAAGTACAAATCTGACATATATCTGTTGTATTCATTGTGATATGCAAATACGGAACTATAAGCTTCTGTGAAAAAAATATATGAAATGATACACTGATTAAATAAACTATGGCAGAGATAAGTAAAGGAATGAGCCATTTAAATGGTTCTAGATTGCAGGGACTGACAACTTCTGGTGTGTGTTTATGGCCCTATTAATTTAGCTCAGCATCTCTTGTTTATGGCCCTATTAATTTAGCTCAGCATCTCTTTAAATGACCCACCCTCAGGTTTTAGATAACTAGCTTTCTTCTAGGCAACGTTTTTGCCTTTACTTTTCCCTAGGATTGATCATATAATCTATAAAGTACAACTGATATATTCACAGATCACCTGTAAATCTGACA
>NC_069502.1:610442411-610534911 GCF_027579735.1 Bombina bombina | reverse complement strand
GCCAGAAAACTATTGACTGTGTTTTCTCTTTTATCAAGTGGAAAATACTTGTCCCCAAGTCAACCTAAGAAAAATAGAAGTTTGAATAACAATACTCATTCTTGGTTTTATTTACTTTGAGATTTTTTTATTTGTTGATCTAAATAGTCTTAAAGTTTGTTTTTTTTCCTTTAAATTAGAATACATTTAAAGGGACATTAAACACTAAATAAATGCTAGATAGAATGATGCATTCAAATAAAAGATTAGTCTGAGAATAACATGTAGATATATTTTTTAAGGTTTCATTAGTTGTTTAAATATAGACAAAATAAATGTAACATTTTAGTGTCTAGAAAACAATGTGAGCTGCCATATTATAACTTAGGTTACCTTCCCTGGTGTGGCCAATTAGGGACAGTTATAAATATGTGACTAGAGTGTGCAGCCAATGGCTGTGTGGAATATAACAGTGTTCTGCACTTCCATTTTTAACAGGAACTGAAAAGCTCACAATTTCAGAATGGAATTAAATGAAAAGGGAACAAAATAAATACTGAAAGTATATATATTTTTTATGTATATACGATTTATCATTTTATATTACCATCTCAAAGTGTTTAATTCCCCTTTAAGTATAAATCTTCTGAAAAATGATAGATCTTAACTAGCCTAGTGTATTTTTTTATTGCAATGGCCAAGATATGAAACAATGTCACTTAGATTTTACATATTCATCTATCTTTTAACTTATGCTCATAGTTTGATTTCAAAACAATGCCCACCTTACTATTAGACTGTTATGGGGAACATAATCATATGGCACTTATGGCTATTCACTTATTATACAAGACACAATATACTGTATGCTATCCTATATTTGTTCTGTAGAGTTGCAAAATATCTATAACTAGATTCAGAATACAACAGAAAATTAGAAAATAATAGACATCAGCAAGAGTAAGACAAAATACCTAAAAATATATTCATTAACATGAAGTTTCTTATTAAACTGGCTTCAATGATGTGTTTATAATGGAAATTATTTTTAAATATTATAATGACATGTTTACATTTGTGTCTTCATGTAAACACTCAAACCATTTTAAAAGTGTACTGCTAGATTTTAAAAAGATTTTCTTCAACAATGACAAACTGAGTTAAAGTCTAGGTATAGAGAATGTGTCACATGGGTGCAAATACATATTTTTATTCTATTGAAATTGAAATGTGCTTTGTATTAAAATCTACCTTCTTTACATTACAGTCTTCTGACTACAAAATAGTAATTGTCTCAATCCCTTATACAGTGAGGACAATTCACCTGTTGACCGTTTGCAAAAGCTAAAGGGAAAATATAACATGGCTCTTCTCATAAAGTTAAAAGGACAATAAATATCCTGTCATCTCTTTCTTCATTCTTCCAAAAGATTAACATATTATAAGAGTCTGAACTATATTAGAACATTATAGAGGAGCTAAGCTGGACTCCTGTCTAGAGAAGACAGAGCTTGCCACTGTCATTATTTTAATAAAATATTGATTGTTTGGCACCAGCAAAAGATAAGATAACAAACAGCAAAATAGAAACAGGTTAGGCTTGTGAAACCAGCCATGCGCTCTTTCAGATTACACAACAGGAAAATACACCATTTTCAGACTTAAAGGACCACTCAATGCAGTAGAATTACACAAATAACAAGTACATAATAAAAAGACAATGCAATAGCAATGTAATCTGAATTTCAAATAAGCAGTTGATTTATTTTCGGACAAATTCATTTTTTCACACTTTTTCCGCCCCCTGTATCACATGACAGCCATCAGCCAATCAAAGACCAGTATACATATACCCTGTGAGCTTGTGCACATGCTTATTAGGATCTTGTTCCCCAGAATTTATGAATATAATGTGCAAAATTTGCACAATTTGCACAATTTGATAATGGAAGTAAATTGGAAAGTGTCCTAAAAATGCAATTTCTATCTGACTCATAAAAGTTTATTTTGACTTTAGTGTTCCTTTAAATAGCAGAAACACGTGGGCAAAATAAATAACATATATTGCAAAGTTATTTTACTATGCATAATTATGAAACCCCAAATATCATTTTTAATAAGTTTTCAATTTACTTCTATTATCAAATTTGCTTAGTTCCCACGATATTCCTAGGTAGGCATCTGCAGCACTACATGACATAATTCAGTTAGATTTAGTCTTCTTTGTGGAAACTAAACTTCTTTCCATTAAACCAAAGCCATACAAATGGATCCATATTTAAAGGGGCATTAAAACTACTGTGCATAACTGCAAAGGGAATAGTAACTACTCCCTATATTATTGCATTTCATCCTATTCCTGCAGCTCTTTTCAAATCAGTTTTCCTGTTTTAATAGCTGAAAGGGAGATTGTACACTAGATTTTTCTCTGCATAAATGTTTTGTAGATGATCCATTTATATAGCCCATCTGGGAGTGTTTAAGTACAAATTTATAGTTTTGCTTATTTTTAAAATAACATTGTGCTGATTTTCATTCTGCTAACCAAGCCCCAACGTTTTAGATGTATACTGATGTCTACAGACTCCTGGTCGTGTAATGGGTCTTTCATATGCAGGGGAGGGGGGAGTGTCTGCTCTTCTTCCTTTCTCAGCCCCTTCCACTGAGTGTCTCAGCCTAACCTCATCAACAGTGCTAAATTGAGAGCTTCTAAGTAAGTTTTTAAAAGGTTTTATACTGGAGTTTTATATCAGTATCTGTGCATATTCTTCTTTATAGTAGTGTCTATTACACACAGTTATATGAAAATTAGTGTATACTGTCCCTTTAAAGGTGCCAGATACTGTGACAGGAGCAGTGTGTATTTACATATGAATGAGGTTGTCAACTTTTTGACAGCTGTATTAAGTGCTTCAGGTTAGGGTGCATGATACAGAGCAGGAGCTATACATTTTTGCAGCTGCTGCATTGTTCTATATTATTGCTGAGTGTTTTTTTAAATGTATTTTGTGTAACTGTAAAACTGTGTAAAAATGCAAAAATGTAAAGCTCACGATGTACCATGCACATTAACTCCAAGCAAATGACACAACTGTAAAACAGTGGATAATATTACTGATCTGTGAGTGTTCACTGCTTCTGTCACAGGCTGTGAGAATACTTTACCTCCAAGATGGCAGCCCCCAGTATGAAGAGGCGGAGCTTCAGTATATGGAAGGTTTAAGCTATTAAAACTGGAAAACTAATTTGAAAAGAGCTACAGGAAAACAATGAAATGCAATAACATAGTTAGTAGTTACTATTCTTTTGTAGTTATGCTCAGCATTTTAATGTCCCTTTAAAGGGACAGTTCTCCCAAAAATGTTCTCCCCTTTAAATTGTTCCCAATGATTCATTTTACCTGCTGGAGTGTTTTAAATTGTTTACAAGTAGCTCCTTTAACCCTATTTTGGCATTTGGAATAGCTTATTTAGCCTGTGGTATCCCAACCTATACTGAAAGTTTCTATACTGGAGTATATTCTATTGAATAGCCTAAGTAAACAGAGCCAGCAGAAGAGATTACACTCTCAGCGGGGGGCATGATAATTTAGTAAAAAAATATAATTTTCCATTGTTTTCTCTAAGTATTGAGCTTTGGGTTTTCTAGACAAATATAAGATAAGGAAGCAAGTCTGTGTACACAAAGTGATAACATAATGAGATCTGATATTACCTGAAGCTCAACCCATTGTAATAGGCTGTGGTTTAAAAGCACAAATCCAGCTACTTCATATACTCAAATAAACCGAAAAATGCAATTTCTCATACATTTTATGCTCTTCAGCTGCTATAACAAGTCATTGGAAATACATTCATATAAAAACAATTTTACAGTGTACTGTCCCTTTAAGTCAAAGATGTAAAAACTAAATTCTTTATTGAAAAACGTAAAGCAGCGTTATACAGGGCATAGCAATGAACAAAAACGTCCTACACATTTCGTGCCCCTGTGTGAGAGTGTTGAATTTAGCTCACTTGTTATCAAAACCTTCCTGTGCCATTCTGTAGTAATCAGTTGGAAATAGGGTAAAAATAATACATATTCTGCAAAAATATAACAATATCCAATGTTTGCAGCTACATACAGTAAAAAGCTATTTTTACTCAATAGAGTAACCGTGTCAAACGTAAAGTATCTTAGGGTAAGCAATTGAGGTAACAATGTATACTGTTCTGTAGTATATACAGCAACTATTTTGCTGGAATGTGAAACAGGCTTACCTTATAAACAGTCACTTGTAAGGAGCCAAACAGTAATTTACCTCTACCCGTGATCTTCCAGAAAACTCCTGCACTGTTTTCTCTGTGAGAGCATACTGAGGTAGGCTCCGGAGCATGCACGTGATTTGAGCACTATATGTATAACATTTTTACAAATACTTCTGCCATATGGTGCACACATATGGTGCACACATCAGTTTGCCCTTTTGGATAGTGGCTAAGCTTTAACAACTCCAAGAGAAATAGGCAATTTACTAATAGAAGCAAATTAGAAAGTTTCTTAAACATGTGCAATGGTTAGAAAGTAACATATATGTGTGTCATAGTAGAATGCATCTCCTTGAGATGGTAATATAAAATGATAAATCGTATTTATATATAAAAAACCCTACAATTTACTTTAATTATTTATTTTGTCCCTTTTTCCTGTAGTTCCATTCTGAAATTGTGAGCTTTTCCTTCATTCTGAAACAGAAACGGAAGTGCAGAACTCTGTAACCCAGTGTTTTTCAACCAGTGTGCCGTGGCACACTAGTGTGCCGTGAGAGATCCTCAGGTGTGCCACGGCAGACTGACAACAGTGTGACATATTTTTTAAACTTTGCTTGTTTTTTACTCCCAGTGCAGGGGTAATTTGTAGGACGCATGGCATAGCAGCACAATACATACAGTATGTGTGTGTTTGTGTGTATATATATATATATATATATATATATATATATATATATGCTGTATTAGGCTACAATGTGTGATTTTTAAAAAAAATTTTGGGATGGTGGTGTGCCACAGGATTTTTTAATGTAAAAAAGTGAACCACGGCAAAAAAAAAGGTTAAAAATCACTGCTGTAACCTATTTATAACTGTTCCTAACTGGCCACAGCTGAGAAAGTAACCTAAGTTACAACATGGAACTAAAATGAAAGGAATATTATAGTGCCAAGTGGGTAAAAAATGAATTGCACTGGCTCCTCTAAAATCTCCTGATAAGATTCTAAACAAACATGGGCTATAAGAAGAGCGTCTCATTAAGAGATGGGCTAAAGTGCATATATAACATGTATTACATAAAACATAAACATATACAGATGCGCATATATATATATAGCAGTAAATTAAAATGTTCAGAAGGATCTCAATGATAAAAATAAAAAATATATAAGGTAGAAAAAATATCCGAAAAGATGAACAAATAATGTGAGAAAAAAGTGTCCATACATAAAAAAATTTAAAATATATAGAAGTGGAATTAGACATGTGCAACGCTAAAAAATTAATTTTGTTTTGTTTTCATTAGTAAAATAAATATTTTTGTTTCAGCAAATTAGTTTAGTTAATTTAATTTTTTTTTTTTTTTACGGCAAATTAGTTATGTTAAGTTAAATCGTTTTTTGGATCCGTTCGTTTTTTCGGATCCATTCATTATTCATATGCATTATTCTATTCTGAAGTTTAGAATAGAATAATGCATATGAATAAAGAATGAATCCGAAAAAAACAAAAGGATCTGAAAAAACGATTTAACTTAACATAACTAATAAGCTGGCGATTGGTAAAACAAAATTATCTAAAACCGCCACCGCCACCCACATTGCCGACACTAAATAAAGCTATTAACCCCTAAACTGTCCCCCCCAGATTGTCAACACTAACTAAACCTATTAACCCCTAAACCGCCGCCCCCCCACATCACCAACTCTACCTAAACCTATTAACCCCTAAACCACAGTTCCACGACACTGAGGACACTAACTAAATCACTAAATAAAGCTATTAACCTCTAAACCACAGTTCCCTGACATTGCCAACACTAACTAAACCTATCAACCCCTAAACCGCCATTCCCAAACATCTCCGACACTAACTAAACCTATTAACCCCTAAACCGCAGTTCCCCGACATCGCCAACACTAACTAAAACACTAAATAAACCTATTAACCCCTAAACCACCATTCCCAAACGTCGCCAACACAAACTAAACCTATTAACCCCTAAACCGCTGGCCCCCCACATCGCAACAACCTAGATTAAACTATATTAACCCCTAAACCGAACACCCCCTAACTTTAAAATAATTAAAATAGACCTAAATTAAAGTTACAATTATTAACTAACTACCTATATAAAATAAATACAAACTTACCTGTGAAATAAAAATAAAACCTAAGCTTACACTAATAAAACCTAACATTAATAAAAATTAAAAAACTAACATTACTAAAAATAAAAAAAAACTAAGATTGCTAAAAAATTATAACTACAATTACAAAAAAAATAAACACTAAAATTACAAAAAATAATAAACACTAAAATTACAAAAAATAAAAGGGCCTTTTGTAGGGCATTGCCCTAAAGTTAACAGCTCTTTTCTAAACAAAATAGAACAACCCCCCCCAAATTACAAACCTCCACCCCCCCAAACCCACAAAATAAAAAACCTAATCTACCTATTGCCCTGAAAAGGGCATTTGTATGGGCATTGCCCTTAAAAGGGCATTCAGCTCTTTTTCGGCCATTAAAATAAAAAAAGCCCTAATCTAAAAAAAACACCCCAAAAAAACAAAAAATTACCTAACACTAACTCCAAAATCAGTACTCACAGTTGCAGAAGTCCGGCGAAAGATCTTCATCCCAGCGGCGAAGCATCGTCATCCAGGTGGCTCCATCTGTATCCATTGGGGGACAGGCATCTTCTATCTTCATCCCAATGGAGGCGTATTGGTCGGTGGATGCGCAAAGGCGGAGGTCCTGTTTTATTCCTATTGGCTGAAAAATTAAAATCAGCCAATAGGAATTAAAACTGCTAAAATCCTATTGGCTGCTCAAATCAGCCAATAGGATTTAAGCAGCTCTCATTCTATTGGCTGAATGAGAATCAGCCAATAGAATGAGAGCTTCTTAAATCCTATTGGCTGATTTGAACAGCCAATAGGATTTTAGCAGCTCTCATTCTATTGGCTGAATGAGAATCAGCCAATAGAATGAGAACTGCTTAAATCCTATTGGCTGATTTGAACAGCCAATAGGATTTTAGAAGCCCTAATTCCTATTGGCTGATTCAAAATTTTCAGCCAATAGGAATGCAATGGTACCTCCAGTATAAAAAGGGTACCTTGCAATTCAATCCTCAGTTTTCGGCAGATGATCGCATGAAGAGGACCTCCACGTCGGATCGATGGACCTCCGCCTGGACCTCCTCTCAGACTTTGGCCTGGACCTCCGCCTCCGTGCATCGCCTCTCCACCTCCGCAGGGATGAAGAAGATGCCGATCCCACGATGGATGAAAATCGAGCCGCATGGATGAAGATGCCATCTGGATGGCGATGGTGCCACCGGGATGAAGATCGTTCAAGCAGGACCTAATGAGGGGTTAGAGTTAGGTTTTTTTTTAAGGTTTTTGGGGGTGTTTTTTTTAGATTAGGGTGGGCACTCTTACATTTGCTGAATGCCCTTTTAAGGGCAAGAAAAAGAGCTAAATGCCCTTTTACAATGCCAATACAAATGCCCTTTTCAGGGCAATGGGTAGATTAGGTGTTTTTAGATATATTTTTTATATTTTGTGGGTTGGGGGGGAGTTTGTAATGTTAGTGGGTCTTTGTATTTATTTGTGAGCAAAAGAGCTGATTTCTTCAGGGCAATGCCCTACAAAAGGCCATTTTAAGTGCTATTGGTAGTTTATTATAGATTAGGGTTTTATTTTGGAGTGTTGAATAATTTTTATTATTTTTGATTATTTGTTTGCTATTTTGTGTAATGTATTTTTCAGTTTTGGGGTGTTTTTTTTTAGAATAGACATTTTTTATTTTTAATGGGCAGCAAAAGAGCTGAATGCCCATACAAATGCCCTTTGCAGGGCAATGGGTAGATTAGGTTTTACTTTATTTTTATTTTGTGGGTTTGGGGGGTGGGGGTTTGTATACTGTTAGGGGGTGTTGTTTTTTATTTTGTAGGAAAAGAGCTGATTTCTTTAGGGCAATGCCATACAAAAGGCCCTTTTTCGTAGTTTATTATAAATTAGGGTTTTTTATTTTGTGGTGTTTTTTTTTTAAACAGGGTATTAGAATAGGAATATTTTTTATTACTTTTTATAATTTCGTTTGTTATTTTTTGTAATGGTAGTTTTTGAATTTTTTGTAATTTTAGTGTTTTTTATTTTTGTAATCTTAGGTTTTAGTGTAAGGCAGCTTAGGTTTTATTTCACAGGTAAATTTGTATTTATTTTAACTGGGTAGTTAGAAAATAGGTAATAACTTTTTACTAACTAGTCTACCTAGTTAAAATAAATACAAACTTACCTGTGAAATAAAAATAAAACCTAAGCTAGCTACAATATAACTATTAGTTATATTGTAGCTAGCTTAGGTTTTATTTCACAGGTATGTATGTATTTAGTTTTAAATAGGTATTATTTAGTTAATAATTGTAACTTTAGTTTAGCTCTATTTTAATTATGTGGAAGTTAGGAGGTGTTAGGTTTAGGGTTAGGTTTAGGGGTTAATAGTTTAATTTAGGTTGTTGCGATGTGAGGGGCTGGCGGTTTAGGGGTTAATAGGTTTATTTAGTGGTAGTGATGTGGCGGCGATGTCAGGGAGCGGCGGAATAGGTTTTAATATCTTTATTATAGTGTGGACGATGTTGGGGTGCGGGGTAATAGGGGTTAATAACTTTAGTATAGTGGCGGCGATATCTGGAGTGGCAGATTAGGGGTTAATAGATTTATTTAGGTGGCGGCGATATCGGGAGTGGCATATTAGGGGTTAATGACATTATATAGGTGTCGGCAATGTTGATTCCTAACCAAGCCCCAGTTTTAGATGTACAGTATACTAATGTTTTCATATGCAGGGGAGGGGTTATGTGTCTGCTCTTCCTGCTTTCTCAGCCCCTTTCACTGGGTGTCCCAACCTAACCTCGTCAACAGTGCTAAATTGGGTGCTCCTAAGTAAGTTTTTAAAAGGTTTAATACTGGATGTTTATTTCAGTATCTGTGCATATTCTTCTTTATAGTAGTGTCTATTACATGCAGTTAAATGATAATTGGAGTATATTGGCCCTTTCAGTAAGATTTCAGTAAGCAAAACCAGCTATTTAAAATACAAAATAAGCCTGCAATAATAATAATCTATTTCCTATCAATTGAAAGGGACATGAAACACAATTTTTTTCTTTCACAAATCTGGTAGCGCATGTGATTTTTGAAAAACTTTCCCATTTACGTCTATTACTTAAAGGGACACTGTACCCAAAAAAATTATTTCGTGATTCCGATTGAGCATGAAATTTTAAGCAACTTTCTAATTTACTCCTATTATCAAATTTTCTTCTTTCTCTTGGTATCTTTATTTGAAATGCAAGAATGTAAGTTTAGATGCCGGCCCATTTTTTGTGAACAACCTGGGTTGTCCTTGCTGATTGGTGGATAAATTCATCCACCAATAAAAAAGTGCTGTCCAGAGTACTGAAACCAAAAAAAAGCTTAGATGCCTTCTTTTTCAAATAATGATAGCAAGAGAACGAAAACATTTTTATAATAGGAGTAAATTAGAAAGTTGCTTAAAATTGCATGCTCTTTCTGAATTACAAAAGAAAATTTTTGGGTACAGTGTCCCTTTAATTTGCTTTGTTCCTTTGATATAATTTGTTGAATAGGATACCTAGGTAGGCTCAAGAGCTGCTGATTGGTGGCTGCACATATATGTATACTCTTATTGGCTCACCCAATGTGTTAACTAGCTCCCAGTAATGCATCCCTGCTTCTACAGAAAAGGATAACAAGAGAATGAAGTAAATTAGATAATAGAAGTAAACAGGTAAGTTGTTCAGGTAGGGATCAGAGGGTGGGAGGTTTCAGGTGGGACACTAAAGCTAAAACCTTACAAGCTACCTAATTAACCCTATAGTGCTGGGAATAATAGAAATGTGGTGCGCAGCTGCGATTTGCGGCCTTCTAATTACTGAAAAAAATTGCAATGTCATGTATGTCTGCTATTTCTGAACAAAGGGGACCCCAGAGAAGCTTTTACAATCATTTGTGCCATGACTGCCCAAACGGTATGTAAATAATAGTGACAAAACCAACGTTTGTGAAAAAGTTAACGATTTTTTTTTATATGATCGCATTTGGCAATAAAATGGTGGCCTGAAATATACCAAAATGGGCCTAGATCAATACCTTTGGTTGTCTACTTAACAAAATATATAGTTTTGACAGGTAAATAAAAAAATCAAGGCTCTATTTCTGTTTAAATGAAGTGATAGCAAAAATGCTAAAAATTCTCAGTTATTTTGGTTATTCTTCTTCTCTGAAAATCAAGGTACGGAAGGTAAAATAAATTGCAGTACAGTAATAATGGGGCAATGTTCAATAATAAGTTAAGAAAAAAAATGTAATTAACCCTTTTTGTTACTGCCACAGCAGTGTTCTTTTAAGTATTATAACAAAATGTTTTCCTCGTCAAGAAATGTCAGATATTCATGCTGCCGGTAGTCCCTCTAAATAACCTCTCAACAAAAGCAGAGATGAAGTATAGTGACAGTCATATAAGCACAGGGAGTTCTGCTGAGTCATTGGTGCATTGATAAGCAGACTCCAATGCCTTGACCATTCTGGAGGTGTACTTCTGTATGTACTTCAAAAAGTGTACTGTACGATACTCATATACTAGATCCTTCACAATATTGCTGCATACAATACTGTCTTACAAGATTTAGATTACATAAACTTTGACAAGAGGTATATTAATGAGGATGCGGCATCTGAGCCATTATAAGGTGATACAACAACTACATCCAAATTAATTGCCAGTTCTTGTAGGTCACATTTTCTTGAAAATTTGTTAATTAGCTTTCATGTTTACTATTGAATATCTTTAACATTTAATTTTTTTAAATTTCTCAATGATAAATTTAGTAACAAAAGGACAGTGAATTATAGATTTAATATATCTGATTATCTTTATTCTTGAATTATATGCTAATAGCACACTTTTAAGTGAACTGAATTAATGATTAGCCCCTATATAATATATCTTAGCAGGTACTACTCTAGCTATCACTAGTTGGCTTCAGTTCATATATTCTCCGGTAGCCATGTCAGTCTAATTATGTAAGCAGATCCTCGTGCTTGCTTTATTCAAGTACACTCCTATGTCAGCATACAACTCCATGGCCCCAATTTATCAAAGGTCTTGCGGACCTGATCAGACACTGCGGATCAGGTCCGCAAGACCTCGCTAAATACGGAGAGCAATACGCTCTCCGCATTTAACATTGCACCAGCAGCTCGCGGCCAGCAGGGAGGTGTCAGAGAGGTGTCAATCAACCCGATCGTATTCGATCGGGTTGATTCCCGGTGATTCCTGTCCGCCTGCTCAGAGCAGTCGGACAGGGTTATGGAGCAGCGGTCTGTAGACCGCTGCTTCATAACTTGTGTTTCTGGCGAGTCTGAAGACTCGCCAGAAACACGGCCCTTCAAGCTCCATACGGAGCTTGATAAATATGGGCCCATGAGTCAAGTTTGATTTGTAATCACCATGCATATTTATTTTACCTTCATAATCATCCCCTCCATATTGTTTGTATTATACAGGTAACCTGTCCTTAGTTATCGGTTAGCTCTAGTATTCTCTTATAGAAACCTAAACTCACCTTCTACTGTTTATTTTTGTATACAAATTTGAGAGTCCAAGAGAGGTTCTATATACAATCTAGAGGGTTTGTTTATAGCAAGTGGTTTAACTGATATATATTGATGTAAGGTGTCAGGGTCCTTACCGCAGGCCACCTGTCGCGGCAAATACAGGATCCCCAGCGGTCCATCTCGGCATCCCACGTGGAGAGACGCTGAGACCGGTCTGCCTAGATTTAAAGGGCCAGTGACTAATTGCAGCCACCCCCACATGGAAGGCGCTGGTGTGTGAGTTCCTATAAAAAGCTATTCAGTACATCACTCTTTTTGCCTAAGAAGGTTCCTTCTTACTGATTCCTGTTCCTGATTCCTGTGCATACCCTGCCTTTGAAGCTAAGTATCCTCTGCTCTGATACCTGTGAATGCTTACCTTACTGCTGAGACCAAAGACCTCTGCTGTGATACCTGTGAATTCTTATCTTATGGCTGAGACCAAATACCTCTGCTGTGATACCTGTGTATGCTTACCTTACTGCTGAAACCAAATACCTCTGCTGTGATAGCTGTGTATGTTTACCTTACTGCTGAGACCAAAGACCTCTGCTGTAATACCTGTATATGCTTACCTTGCTACTGAAACTAGCACCTCTAATGTGATACCGGTGTATGCCTACCTTGCTTGCTGAGAGACTTGTGCTTAAAATGTTCCTTTGCTAAATACTTTTATTTGATATTTATCAGGTGGGATTATAACCTCATATTGCTTTACCTGTTGCTTCCTTGCATTACTTCAGTAAAGTTTGTTCAAGAAAATACTTTTTTTGTTTTGGTGTTCCATTCCTGCATACTGAGTTCCACACACCCCTCCCCTCACCCTCACATAAGGTTTGCTAGGCTCCTGTATATAGACGAGTAAGCATAGGTCCAAGAGTGGCTCTATATGAAATATAAAAGGTTCTTTTATAACAAGTGGCCTAACTGATATATATTGATGTAAGGTTTGTTAGACTCCCCTGACGAGTAAGGATGGGTCCAAGAGTATCTCTACATAAAATATAGAAGGTTCTTTTATAACAAGTGGTCTAACTGATATATATTGATGTAAGGTTTGCTAGACTCCCCTATATAGACGAGTAAGGATGGGTCCAAGAGTCTAACTGATATATATTGACAAGTGCAACTGTGTGCTTGCATGCAACCCTGCCCCGTGCCCTCACACAGCCAATCACAGGAGTGCAGGAGCTGTCAATTTTCCAGGGAGAATGAAATAAATCGAGCCCTTAGAAAAAAATATATAAGATAACCTTTATACCTCAGAAATAAAATGATTTATCCTAGACAGTATTTTAGACTAATTCAGTATCTTTTTGGTTGATTGGAATGGCTAAGAAAAATATGCTAAAAATCCCCTAAGAAGCTATTTATTTTTTTCATGACAGATGGAATGTATAATGTCACTAAATAACACCTAGATTACAAGTTTTGCACTATAGAGGGTGTGAAATGAACGCAACAAAAGTTGCATTATTTCACCCTCCATATTGCTGCCATTACAAGTTTCTAAAAAGCCACCTTGCGATATAGTGGTGATGAGTTCCATACTTCACAAAATCCAAGGGCTGCTTTGACGTGCTCGTTCACACTTTCCCCATAGAGATCAACGAGGAGAGACTGTTAGAAAAAAAACTAACACCTGAAGCGCGGAATGGTGATTGCTGTAACGCAACCCCATTGATGTCTATGGGGGAAAAAGTTACATTTAAACACCCTGACATAAACCCCATGTCTAAACACCCCTAATCTGCCGCCCCCGACATCGCTGACACCTAAATAAATTTATGAACCCCTAATCTGCCGCTCCTGACATTGCCGCCACTAATAAAAGTTATTATCCCCTATTCTGCCGCTCCCCGACATCGCCACCACTATAATAAAGCTATTAACCC
Source organism: Bombina bombina (assembly GCF_027579735.1). NCBI lineage: Eukaryota > Metazoa > Chordata > Amphibia > Anura > Bombinatoridae > Bombina > Bombina bombina. The sequence goes on along the minus strand of NC_069502.1, from coordinate 610,521,097 downwards.
CTATTCTGCCGCTCCCCAACTCGCCGACACTATAATAAAGCTATTAACCCCTATTCAGCCACTCCCCAGCATCGCTACCACTAAATAAAGTTATTAACCCCTAAACCTCTGGCCTCCCACATCACCGCCACTAAATAAACCTATAAACACCTTAACCGCCAGCCCCCCACATTGCAAAAAAATAAATTAAACTAATAATCCCTAAATCTAACAACCCCCTAACTTTAAATTAAAATTACAATATCCCTATCTTAAAATAAATAAACTTACCTGTGAAATTAACAAAACCTAAGTTTTTTTTTTTTTTTTTTATTTTAAGTTTTTATTGATATTCAACAAGATGTACATATATACAAATCGGTTACCTTGTGCGCCACGCAGGGCCCCCAATAGGTCAGTGACCTTGCATCAAAACAAATTATGCTTCATTATCCTTATAATTCTTTAGTATTATACAGGTTGAAGAGAAGAGAAGAAAAGAAAGGAAAAAAAAAAAAAAAAAAAAAAGGGAAGGTGTTCTCTCTCCCCTCTCCTCCACGCCCCCCCAGCCATGGCTTACTCTGGGTCGATCTATGTCCTATCCTCATTATCACTTATCCAGGTACCTGGCAGATGTCCCGCTAAAACTTGAAGTTGAAGGTAAGTCGAGTTTTTAAATGGCCTAACTAGGGTCTTCTGTGTCTCCTCTGGAAAGGAGGTAATAAAATTTTTCCACTCATTAAAAAACCTAGCTAGCTGGGTATCAGTTGGGTTCTGTAAGCTAAGTTGCTCAAATATATAATGGGAGGTCAATGCATTCTTGAATTCCTTTAAACTTGGTGCTGACTTAGCCTTCCAAGCTCTTAATATTAAATTACGTCCAAGTAATATAATTATATTAATCATTTTATGATTCGAAACCAGATTTTGTGGTTTCACTAGAAAGAATATTTCTATAGGGAGTACAACGTATTCCACTTTGAGAGTTGTTTTCGTCCAGTATATTACCTTGGCCCAAAATTGGGCGATTTTGGGGCATGCCCAGAAACAATGCAACATATCTGCCTCAACTGAGCTGCATCTAGGACACTTAATCGTTGTCTTATACCATTTAGTTAATTTTGCCGGAGTTAGATATGTCATTAAAGCCACTTTAATCTGGGATTCTCTCCACGTAGTTTGAACCCAACTTTTCTGTATCACCTTAAAAGCATTCTCTATAACTTCTTCGTCTATATGTGGAAAAACTTTTTCCCATATAGTCACAATATGCTTTATTTGAGCTATATCTGCCTCAATAGTAAGAAGGGCGTAGAATGGGGCGATAGAATAGATCCCAATTTGAAAATTATTGATTCTGTTTTGGAGCTCACATAAAGACCATTCAGTCCCGTACTTTTTTTTAAGTTCATAGATAAAGTGTCTTATCTGTAGATAGGCATAAAACTCTTTATTTGATAATCCAAATTGGTTACTAATTTCCCCGAACGATAAAAGTTCTGAGTCTGTGTTCAACATTTGCACTACATACACTAACCCTTTACTGGACCATGTTCTGAACACCTCATCTGTAACTCCTGGCGTGAAAGTCGGATTCCCAGTGATAGGTAAATATTTAGACACATGTGGCGAGATATCGAGGCAGACACAGAATTTTTGCCAAGCTATAATGATGTTTTAAAAAGTTTCTAACATGAAAATCTGTGTTGGTAAAGCTGTGATTGGGCAATGTAAAATAGCATCTAAACGATAAGGGGCTATTAATGTGGCTTCCCATTCTAATGGGGATATCTGATCCTGTCTAGTCATCCAGTCGATTGCCATTTTAACCCGTGCCGCTAAACTATAAAATGATATGTTAGGGAGTGCCATTCCCGCCGCTTCTATATTCTTCATCAGTCGTGCTACCGAGATTCTTGCTCTAGACCCTTGCCATAAAAATCCAGAGCAAGTCTTATTATATTGTATTATGTCTTTTTTATGAATAGGTAATGGGATATTCTGAATAAGGTAAAAAATTTTAGGAAACAAAATAGTTTTTATGAGGATAACTCTAGCGGACAAAGAGATAGGGAGGTTTATCCAGTCTTCCATTTTTTCCTTACATTCTAAGAAACATTTATTATAGTTCAACTTATACCATTCTTGTGGATTTGGGTTTAATAGGATCCCTAAGTAAGTTATGTGGGCAGTTTCTCTGAACGGATGTTTTATCGTTCGAGCTTTTTTATTTAACCAGAGAAGTTCTGACTTGGCTAGATTAATTTTAAAACCCGAAATCCTACCAAAGGTATCAACTATATCCAAGAATATCGGGAGATTCTTATTAATATTGCTTAGACAGAGCAGTATATCGTCTGCATACATCAGTAGGACCAATTTCTGTGTCCCGATTCGTATTCCGTCTAACTGGTGGCGCAGGAGAATTGCTAATGGTTCCAGTGAGATGTTAAAAAGTAACGGGGATAGGGGACATCCTTGCCGAGTGCCCCTAAATAGTTTCACTGGTTGTGATAGATCTCCGTTGATAAGCAATGTGGAGATCGGAGTTGAATATATGATACGTATCACTTCGTGAATATGTCCCCTCAGACCAAACTGCTCTAAAGAAAAAAATAAGTGTTTCCATGAGACACGATCAAATGCTTTCTCCGCATCAATGGTTAAAAGCGCTAGATCTGTCATCGTGTTGTGCCTAGTTATGCTAAATTTGTACCAAAAGTAGTCAATTAATGTCATAATCTTACGAATGTTCCTGGTTGGGTTTCTCCCAGCCATGAAGCCTGCTTGGTTCTCATGAATTATAAGGCCAAGGTGCGGTTTTAGACGTTTTGCAAGAATCGATGTTAACAATTTATAATCGCCATTCAAAACCGATATAGGCCTATATGAGCCGGGCACCTCTGGATCTTTGTTTTTTTTTGGAATCAGCGTAATTACTGCTGCTGCAAAATAGGGAGAGCACTTATTATGTTCAATAAAATAATAATTAAATAGTTTAACTAGAGATGGGGCAATATGTAGCTGCAAAATCTTGTAAAATTCAGAAGGTAAACAATCGGGACCTGCAGCCTTATTATTCTTAGCACCTGCAATTGCTTCCAGAGTTTCCTCTATGGTAATTGGGGCATTAATTTCTGCTAAGCTCTCGGCGGGGATTTTAGGCACCTTAACTTTATCCCAAAAAGCCTCCTTCATTGTGTCTTGTTCTTCTGCCCCATATAGTTCTGAAAAAAACTCATAAAAAACTTTGGCAATATCTTTGCTGCATGTAAATCTCTCGGTTCCCTTTCTAATAGCACTTATTTTGTTTTTATTGTTAGGTTTAATCAATCTCGCCACGAATTTAGCGGATCTACCCGCAAATCCACAATAAAGAGCTTTTTGTCGTTGTGTTTCTGCTCTGGTTTCCTGTTTAATAAAAACATCTCGAGTGGATTTAGCGGAAATGTATTTCCGCCAGTGAAGGGTCGAACGATCCGCAAGATATGTGCTATATGTGTTCTTGACATGCTGGGATAGTTGGATTTCTAGTGTCCTAAATTTCCTTTTCATTTTACAGAGATACGCCTTTACTTTGCCTCTTAACACAGCTTTAGCTGCTTCCCAAAACACTTCAGGTTTAAATTCATAGTCTCGGTTATACCTCACATAATCTCGCCACTGTTCAATCAACCAGTTATTAAACTTTAAATTATTCATTAAATATTTTGGGAAACATATAGATTGATTCATTGCCCTATCTGTCCTTGGGGACTTACATGATAATGAAATTATAGCGTGATCTGAGATCACTATTTCCCCTATCTCTGCTTCCCAGTTTAGGCCAATCAAAGATTCAGCAATCAGGAAAAAATCAATCCTAGAGAGTGCCTGCCTGCCTTTTGACATACATGTATAGGCTCTCAGGTCCGCCAAATGTCTATCAGCCCCAGTTGAAAACAAAATCTCTGAAGGATACGTGTCTTTTTATCAGGCTTAACGTTATTTGTTCTTTTAACCCTGTCAAGAGAGGGATCTGCTATTAAGTTAAAGTCCCCTGCTATAATAAGGTTCTGACCTATAAATTTATGAAGGTAAGAGACAAGTTTGTCCCAGAATATTTTATCAGTATTATTAGGTCCATATAGGTTACATAATACATATCGTGTCTTATTGTGTGTTAGTTCTATAATTACAAACCGCCCTTCTGGATCTATAACAAAACCTAAGTTTAAACTAACAATTAACCTAACAACAATTATACTAAAATTAAAATAACTACCAATTAAATAAACTAAATTACACATTAAAAAAACCTAACACTACTAAAAAAATTAAATCCAAAATTACAAAAAATAAAAAATACTAAATTACAAAAAATAACAAACGAAATTATCCAAAATAAAAACAATTACACCTAATCTAATAGCCCTATAAAAATAAAAAGCCCCCCAAAATAACCCCCCCTAGCCTACAATAAACTATCAATAGCCCCTAAAAGGACCTTTTGTAGGGCATTGCCCTTAAGAAATCAGCTCTTTTACCTGTAAAAAAAATACAAAGACCCCCCAAACAGTAAAACCCACCACCCAACCAACCCCCCAAAATAAAAAAAACCTAACTCTAACAAAAACCTAAGCTACCCATTGCCCTGAAAAAGGCATTTGTATGGGCATTGCCCTTAAAAGGGCATTTAGCTCTTTTAAAAAAGCCCAAACCCTAATCTAAAAAAAAAAACACCCAAAAAAGTAAAAAAAAAAACTAACACTAACCCTCGATGATCCCCGGCGAGAAGTCTTCATCCAGGCGGCAAGGTCTTCATCCATCTAAGTCAACGTATTCCATCTTCATCCAGATGGCATCTTCTATCTTCATCCCGGGGGCGTCTTCTATCTTCATCACTGCAGAGCGGGTCCATCCTTGAAGACATCCGGCGCGGAGAGTCCTGTAATTGTTTTTATTTTTAATAATTTGGTTTGTTATTTTTTTTAATTTAGTGTTAGGCGGTTAGGGGTTAATAATTTTATTATATTGGTGGCGATGTCGGGGAGTGGCAGAATAGGGGTTAATCATTTTTATTAGTGGTGGCGACGTTGGGAACGGCAGATTAGGGGTTAATAAGTTTAATTTAGTGTTTGTGATGCAGGTGGGTGGCGGAATAGGGGTTAATAGGTAGTTTATGGGTGTTAGTGTACTTTGTAACATTTTAGTTATGAGTTTTTTTAAACATTTTTGCTGCGCAAAACTCATAACTACTGCTCTCAGATGGCGGAATGTATCATGTCGTATAGGCTGGGACGCAAGCATTTTAGCCTCACCGCACAACCTGTAATACCGGCGCTATGGAAATCCCATGCAAAAACGTCATTTCTTTTAGTGCGGGATTGACGTTACGTTACAGGTTAAAATGCTTGCGGTATACCGTCAAGACTCGTAATGGCTGCGTTATGGTTTTTATGCTGAAATGGTCCTTTTTTAAGCGTTAAAACCGTAACGCAAAACTCGTAATCTAAGTGAGAGTTAGTTACATGTACTGTACCTCTTTGTTGCCAGATATGTTGCAGAGCAGTTTAACACTTAAGATGTTAAATGAAACAATGAATTTAAATATTATGTGTAGGAGAAACAAGAAAACAGCTCATCCACGATTCACAGTAGAGTTGTATAGGCTGGGACGCAAGCATTTTAGCCTCACCGCACAACCTGTAATACCGGCGCTATGGAAATCCCATGCAAAAACGTCATTTTTTTAGTGCGGGATTGACGTTACGTTACAGGTTAAAATGCTTGCGGTATACCGTCAAGACTCGTAATGGCTGCGTTACGGTTTTTATGCTGAAATGGTCCTTTTTTAAGCGTTAAAACAGTAACGCAAAACCCGTAATCTAAGTGAGAGTTAGTTACATGTACTGTACCTCTTTGTTGCCAGATATGTTGCAGAGCAGTTTAACACTTAAGATGTTAAATGAAACAATGAATTTAAATATTATGTGTAGGAGAAACAAGAAAACAGCGCATCCACGATTCACAGTAGAGTTTATTCAGACACACCTACACATATAAAATTACACTTACAAGATAATGATGATAAAAGTGCCTGTAGCTCAAATAGCTTGATGGTTATATTCATGAGCAGTCTACACAGAGGTTTCCTCTTTATGCCGACCAGCATCTTCCAATTCGACCTCCTCGCTCAGGCTTAGATACAGCAACTTTCTCAAATACAAAGATTTAAAACACAATATTCCTCATATCATGGGAATATAGAACACCCAACGCGTGTAATATGAGGAATATTGTGTTTTAAATCTTTGTATTTGAGAAAGTTGCTGTATCTAAGCCTGAGCGAGGAGGTCGAATTGGAAGCTGCTGGTCGGCATAAAGAGGAAACCTCTGTGTAGACTGCTCATGAATATAACAATCAAGCTATTTGAGCTACAGGCACTTTTATCATCATTATCTTGTAAGTGTAATTTTATATGTGTAGGTGTGTCTCCTGAATAAACTCTACTGTGAATCGTGGATGCGCTGTTTTCTTGTTTCTCCTACACATAGTTTTTGCCTCTACGGGACGCACACAGTGGAAGCCCTGTGATACACCAGCTGCACCGGATCAGATTCAAGCAAGACCTGTGGAGTTTCTGTAAGGAGACACCCGCTCCTTCCTTCTACTCGTTGTGGACACCGGCAAAATAGCTTCAACCTGAACTGAACCAAGTGCGGTTTGTAACCATTTTAATTGTATCTTTTTTGCCTTGGGAACCACTGTCAAAGAACTAAAAAAGAACAATAGTGGTACAAATACGGAGCGGTAAAGAACTAATAGTAACTTTGATTGCTGCTGCACGTTTATATTAGGAGACGTGCTTATGACATTTAAACAGCATTTTTACTATATCTGATGATAGTTGCTGTGTACAATATTATCTTTTGGTATTTGTGTTTGTATTAACTTTATTGCAAGTTAACAGTTGAAAATATTTTAAATTATTTTATTTGGGTAACACCCAGGGTGACTATTGACGTGTGCCTCCAATTGCAAACAGTAGCGCTGTTAGTATTTTTTCAAATAATGAATTTAAATAAATATGGAAAATATATTATAACACAAGGCTGTATCTACTTTTCGGTTATTAATATATGAAGGTGAAATCTGAATATTGATTCTAGCCATGAGCACAGACAAAATAATACATTTTTTAGACAAATAGTTTGTCACAAAAAAAAACAAACCCGCCAAAACAAAATATTTTGTATTTCATTGTGCCCAATATTTTTTAAGGGGTCATTTCGAACTAATTTGTTAACAAAGATCCATTTGTCTGCTATTTCCTATGGGGAAGATCTTAAAGGGACATTAAACACTAAATAAATGCTAGATAGAATGATGCATTCAAAGAAAAGATTAGTCTGAACATGTAGATGTATATTTTAATATGTTTCATTAGCTGTTTAAATAGTGACAAAATAAGTGTAAAGTTTTAGTGTATATAAAACAATGGGAGCTGCCATGTTGTAACTTGGTTACCTTCTCTGCTGTGGCCAATTAGAGAAAGTTATAAATCAGTCACTAGAGTGAGCAGCCAATGGCTGTGTGGATTATGACAGTGCTCTGCATTCCATTTATAATAGGAACTGAAAAGCTCACAATTTCAGAATGGAATTGCAGGAAAGGGGGACAAAATAAATAATGAAAGCATATTGCGAAGTTGTTTTGATATATACAATTTTTCACTTTATATTACCATCTCAAAGTGTTTATTGTCCCTTTAAGGGTAGCAGAAGAGCAGCTGGACATAAATAAAGTTAAAGTAGTAATTGTGCTACTGTTACAAGTCAACAGCAGCACACATTTTAACGGTATCAAGATTAGCCAAGAACAGAAGTGAAGCTTACATACTTATTGGCAGACTTGGTAAAAAAGCAACAGTCTCGTTATTATTTTCCAGTTTAAAAAGCAACAGTCTCGTTACTATTTTACCAATAGGAGTATCCGTTAGGCCAGAAGAACATACATTAGTAACTAGTTGGCAATATGATATTTAAATGCTAATGTACACCTCAAGCCATGTTGCTTTCCTATTTAAATTACTGATCTCTCGTATTAACACCTTGAATGCTACAATCACCAGATGCCAATGAGACACAAAGAGGAGCCCCACATGTATTCTAACCTAATAAACAGTAAATAATATAATATATGAATGTACATACAAAGTATTCACTGCATCCCACACCAGTGCTGCCACCCCGAGGTTGGGGCCATAGTGCTGGGTAATACGCAGGGCCGCCACTAGAAAATTTGGGGCCCCTTACTAAAGCATTGTCCAGGGCGAAGGTGATCTATAAAGCAGCTGGGCTTGTATGCTTATGCGCTTGTTCAGGAGCAGCACTGCACTACTGGGAGATAGCAGCTGCATATATGCTTCTTGTCATTGTCTCATGTCTAATTGCTCTTATTGTTGTTTAATTTATGTATTTGCCTAGAAATATCAGTTAACTGCCATATTAATTAAAAATGTGTACTACTTCCCTTTGAGTTTTTAAAGTGCGTTTCGTAAGGAAGTTATATAAATTCACCCGCAGGATTACAAATGCAGATGTATGATATATATATATATATATATAATAAAAACAATTTACATACAGGCTATGAAGATCATTTAAAGCCAATTTAAATGTTTGCCTATAGTAAATTGATAGAGAGAATGAATCTTAACTACATTAGGGAAATTAAAATATTAAATATTCATTTATACATAAATGCTCACTGTAGTAACTGTATATTATGCTAATTGCAATCAACAGCATGTGCAATGCAAACACACTATAAATCAGGAAAACATATGATGTCATATTGCAGATTCTATAATGTATTTAATGGTAAATTACAACATGATTGTGTTTATTATTAACACATCAAAGTTATTATAATAATATGCAGTAAAAAAACAACACACTTTCTTAGAGGTTTAAGATGTATTTTAAGAGTTTGAGACTTTTTAAGTGCTGTTTTATCAGAACATTCTATTGTAAGAATAAAAAGCTCAATTTTATTATATAATTTTATTTTTATATAATTGTCCATGAGGATAACTGACAGTATTTCCTGATACACCATAAGACCACCTCCGATATCATATGAAAATAATCATCAAATGCCACCCGGCACTACCCACAGAGACAAGCACATGTGAATATACCATCACCCAAAATGCAATGGGAGCACAAAACCCAAGGTTCGTTCTCCTGCACCTCATCCAGTCTTGTACTTTATAACTAGTGATGTCGCGAACCTAAAATTTTCGGTTCGCGAACCACGGACTCGAACTTCCGGTATTGTTCGCGAACGCGCGAACCGCCATTGAATTCAATAGGCAGGCAAACTTTAAAACCTACAAGGACTCTTTCTGGCCACAATAGTGATGGAAAAGTTGTTTCAAGGGTCCTAACACCTGTACTGTTGCATGCTGGAGGGGGATCCCTGGCAAAACTCCCATGGAAAATTACATAGTTGATGCAGAGTCTGCTTTTAAGCCATAATGGGTCTAAATCAACTAACATTCCCAAAGTGGCTGTCTCAAAACATCCCGGACAGAAGATAGATTGATAGTGATAGATAGGATAGATAGATATACATAGATTGATAGTTAGATAGAATCGATAGAAGAGAAATAGATATATTTGTTAGATATATAATTACCCTAATAAATTCTAATAATCAAACATGCGTTCTTGGACCCAACTAGCTTGTGTCAATTAGTACTTTTCTTAGCACTTTAATCCCTGTTCCCCCCCCCCTATCGTGGGAATTCTATATGGCCTGCCAGATTACCCTGAAAAATTATAATAATAAGACATGTGGTCTGCTACCTATTTTAACGAGGTTGTGTTTTAAGTACTACCATTCTTAGCACTTTAATCTCTGTAACTCCCCCTATTTGGTGAGGTCTATACGGCCTGGATGATTACCCATACAAAATATAATAATAAGACATCTGCTCTTGGTCTGCGACCCATGGTAACTATGTTGTGTTAATTAGTAATGTCCTTCGTATTTTAATAGCTGTTACTCATACTCACCCTATCGGTGGAGGTCTATATGGCCTGCATGATTACCCTTACAAAATATAACAACCAAACATATGTTCTGGGACCCATGGTAAGTAGGTTGTGTTATGTAGTACTGTTCTTTGCATTTTCATACCTGTTACAACACCAAATGGTGGCAGGTCTATCTGTCCTTCATGATTAGCTGCACCCAAACCCAAAAAAAAGCAGAGTGGTCTTAGACTAACACCCATGGCTAACTCTGTTGTTTCAATTAGTACTATTCTTAGCACTTTCATCCCTGTTACGGGCGGTCTACATGGCCATCATGATTAGCCGAACAAAATACTACAATCCAACCTTTGCTCAGTCTTCATAGGCCCTTCATTGTCTGTATTTTGATAGTACAGTTCTTATTATTTTTATAGCTGATACAACACCGAATGTTGTCAGCTCTATATGGCCTGCATGATTAGCTGCACCCAATACAAAAATAAATCCAAGCGGTCTTGGATTAACACCCATGGCTAACTCTGTTGTTTCAAGTAGTACTATTCTTAGCACTTTCATCTCATCATCCCTGTTACTTCCAGGACTCTCGGTGGTGGTGGTCTACATGGCCATCATGATTAGCCTAACCAAATATTACAATCCAACCTTGGCTCAGTCTTCCTAAGGCCCTTCATTGGCTGTATTTTGATAGTACTGTTCTTATTACTATGGTGGTCTGCATGGCCATCATGATTAGCCTAACCAAATACTACAATCCAACCTTGGCTCAGTCTTCCTAAGGCCCTTCATTGGCTGTATTTTGGTAGTACTGTTCTTATTAGTTTAATAGCTGATACGACACCGAATGTTGTCAGCTCTATATGGCCTGCATGAATAGCCGCACCCAAAGCCAAAAAAAAGCCAAGCGGTTTTGCACTAACACCCATGGCTAACTCTGTTGTTTCAAGTTCTACTATTCTTAGCTCTTTCATCTCATCATCCCTGTTACTTCCAGGACTCTCGGTGGTGGTGGTCTACATGGCCATCATGATTAGCCTAACCAAATACTACAATCCAACCTTGGCTCAGTCTTCCTAAGGCCCTTCATTGGCTGTATTTTGGTAGTACTGTCATCCTTTTGAATAAAAGATTACAGGAAAGGCATTGATTTTAGAAACCCACAGATCATTATTTGCAACCGTGAATTTATAAAAACAAATTGATTACACAGCCGTGACACTTATTTATGCTCAGGCCTTTTTAATACGAGGGTCCCGGAGCCTCAACCGAAACAACAGCATGAAAGAGGAGATATGTCATCCTTTTGAATAAAAGATTACAGGAAAGGCATTGATTTTAGAAACCCACAGATCATTATTTGCAACCGTGAATTTAGAAAAAAAAATTGATTACACAGCCGTCACACTTATTTATGCTCAGGCCTTTTTAATACGAGGGTCCTGGAGCCTCAACCGAAACAACAGCATGAAAGAGGAGATATGTCATCCTTTTGAATAAAAGATTACAGGAAAGGCATTGATTTTAGAAAGCCACAGATCATTATTTGCAACCGTGAATTTAGAAAAAAAAATTGATTACACAGCCGTGACACTTATTTATGCTCAGGCCTTTTTAATACGAGGGTCCCGGAGCCTCAACCGAAACAACAGCATGAAAGAGGAGATATGTCATCCTTTTGAATAAAAGATTACAGGAAAGGCATTGATTTTAGAAACCCACAGATCATTATTTGCAACCGTGAACTTAGAAAAAAAAATTGATTAGACAGCCGTGACACTTATTCATGCTCAGGCCTTTTTAATACGAGGGTCCCGAAGCCTCAACCGAAACAACACCATGAAAGAGGAGATATGTCATCCTTTTGAATAAAAGATTACAGGAAAGGCATTGATTTTAGAAACCCACAGATCATTATTTGCAACCGTGAATTTAGAAAAAAAAATTGATTACACAGCCGTCACACTTATTTATGCTCAGGCCTTTTTAATACGAGGGTCCCGGAGCCTCAACCGAAACAACAGCATGAAAGAGGAGATATGTCATCCTTTTGAATAAAAGATTACAGGAAAGGCATTGATTTTAGAAACCCACAGATCATTATTTGCAACCGTGAATTTAGAAAAAAAAATTGATTACACACCCGTCACACTTATTTATGCTCAGGCCTTTTTAATACGAGGGTCCCGGAGCCTCAACCGAAACAACAGCATGAAAGAGGAGATATGTCATCCTTTTGAATAAAAGATTACAGGAAAGGCATTGATTTTAGAAACCCACAGATCATTATTTGCAACTGTGAATTTAGAAAAAAAAATTGATTAGACAGCCGTCACACTTATTTATGCTCAGGCCTTTTTAATACGAGGGTCCCGGAGCCTCAACCGAAACAACAGCATGAAAGAGGAGATATGTCATCCTTTTGAATAAAAGATTACAGGAAAGGCATTGATTTTAGAAACCCACAGATCATTATTTGCAACCGTGAATTTAGAAAAAAAAATTGATTACTCAGCCGTCACACTTATTTATGCTCAGGCCTTTTTAATACGAGGGTCCCGGAGCCTCAACCGAAACAACAGCATGAAAGAGGAGATATGTCATACTTTTGAATAAAAGATTACAGGAAAGGCATTGATTTTAGAAAGCCACAGATCATTATTTGCAACCATGAAATTACACAAAAACATTGATTAGACAGCCGTGACACTTATTTATGCTCAGGCCTTTTTAATACGAGGGTCCCGGAGGCTCAACCGAAACAACAGCATGAAAGAGGAGATATGTCATCCTTTTGAATAAAAGATTACAGGAAAGGCATTGATTTTAGAAACCCACAGATCATTATTTGCAACCATGAATTTAGAAAAAAAAATTGATTAGACAGCCGTGACACTTATTTATGCTCAGGCCTTTTTAATACGAGGGTCCCGGAGCCTCAACCGAAACAACAGCATGAAAGAGGAGATATGTCATCCTTTTGAATAAAAGATTACATGAAAGGCATTGATTTTAGAAACCCACAGATCATTATTTGCAACCGTGAATTTAGAAAAAAAAATTGATTAGACAGCCGTCACACTTATTTATGCTCAGGCCTTTTTAATACGAAGGTCCCGGAGCCTCAACCGAAACAACAGCATGAAAGAGGAGATATGTCATCCTTTTGAATAAAAGATTACAGGAAAGGCATTGATTTTAGAAACCCACAGATCATTATTTGCAACCGTGAATTTAGAAAAAAAAATTGATTACACACCCGTCACACTTATTTATGCTCAGGCCTTTTTAATACGAGGGTCCTGGAGCCTCAACCGAAACAACAGCATGAAAGAGGAGATATGTCATCCTTTTGAATAAAAGATTACAGGAAAGGCATTGATTTTAGAAAGCCACAGATCATTATTTGCAACCGTGAATTTAGAAAAAAAAATTGATTACACAGCCGTCACACTTATTTATGCTCAGGCCTTTTTAATACGAGGGTCCCGGAGCCTCAACCGAAACAACAGCATGAAAGAGGAGATATGTCATCCTTTTGAATAAAACATTACAGTAAAGGCATTGATTTTAGAAACCCACAGATCATTATTTGCAACCGTGAATTTAGAAAAAAAAATTGATTACACAGCCGTCACACTTATTTATGCTCAGGCCTTTTTAATACGAGGGTCCCGGAGCCTCAACCGAAACAACAGCATGAAAGAGGAGATATGTCATCCTTTTGAATAAAAGATTACAGGAAAGGCATTGATTTTAGAAACCCACAGATCATTATTTGCAACCGTGAATTTAGAAAAAAAAATTGATTACACACCCGTCACACTTATTTATGCTCAGGCCTTTTTAATACGAGGGTCCCGGAGCCTCAACCGAAACAACAGCATGAAAGAGGAGATATGTCATCCTTTTGAATAAAAGATTACAGGAAAGGCATTGATTTTAGAAACCCACAGATCATTATTTGCAACAGTGAATTTAGAAAAAAAAATTGATTAGACAGCCGTGACACTTATTTATGCTCAGGCCTTTTTAATACGAGGGTCCCGGAGCCTCAACCGAAACAACAGCATGAAAGAGGAGATATGTCATCCTTTTGAATAAAAGATTACAGGAAAGGCATTGATTTTAGAAACCCACAGATCATTATTTGCAACCGTGAATTTAGAAAAAAAAATTGATTACACAGCCGTCACACTTATTTATGCTCAGGCCTTTTTAATACGAGGGTCCCGGAGCCTCAACCGAAACAACAGCATGAAAGAGGAGATATGTCATCCTTTTGAATAAAAGATTACAGGAAAGGCATTGATTTTAGAAACCCACAGATCATTATTTGCAACCGTGAAATTAGACAAAAACATTGATTAGACAGCCGTGACACTTATTTATGCTCAGGCCTTTTTAATACGAGGGTCCCGGAGGCTCAACCAAAACAACAGCATGAAAGAGGAGATATGTCATCCTTTTGAATAAAAGATTACAGGAAAGGCATTGATTTTAGAAACCCACAGATCATTTATATGACCCGTGTAATAGAAAAAAACATTCATTAGACACCGGTTTCACTTATTTATCCTCAGGCCTTGTTAATACGAGGGTCCCAGAGCCGCAACTGAAACAACAGCATGAAGGAGGACATATGTCAATCTTTTTGAATTATAGATTACAGGAAAGGCATTGATTTTAGAAACACTGAGATAATTACTTGCAACCGGGAAATAAAAAAAAAAATTGAACAGACACCCAGTACACTTTATTATCCATAGACCTTTTCAGCAGATGCTCCAGGACCCTCAACAAAAACAAGAGCAGGGAGCTGGGCATAGGAGTACAATGGAGTGTGACAATAATAATCTGAAGGTGAAGATTGCATAGTTGTGGCATTTTAATTTTGTTATCGTGGGAACTTAGTACTTGCAATGACCTTGCTCTGGTGAATCCATATAGCAAATGTGTTATTTAAGGCACTGTTTGTCTATTTTTTTGAATATCAGCATTTGTTAAATGAAGCTCAACTTAAGCTGGTGAGAAACGACCTTTCTTCTGGCTGTTTGCAAATGTTGTGGCTCCGGACAAAAATGTGAATAAGGGGCCATCAGCCATATTCTGCACGCAACCCCTTTGATGATTGACGATTAACATGTGCCACCTGCAAGCAGAGCTCGTTACTTCTGTCTAAATCATCTTCCTGGTATGGACAGGCCACTGTTTCCCACAGCAAGTACGAATTTTGAAATACAAGATTGTCTTGAGTATGGTAGGAAACCAAAGTTTATTTAATTCAGTACTATCTATCACCACAAAAAATTAACTTCTTGAAGCAACAAAAATGCCAGCAATTTCATGTGCTTATGGATGACAAGGACGTCATGTCCTTTGGTGCACAGAGATGGAGACGATTTTTGCCCTCCCTGTACACTACCCAGATGTCTCAAACATCACCAGAAACACAATACAGCCACTCTTGTGAAGTTCCTGGTGTTCCGGTAGCCATCTCTTTGCGCTCCTAAAGGAATACTTTATCAGTGTTTTTGTATACATCCGACAACAGCTTCGGAGACTGTGGTGACGCACATGTTATTTACTGTTGTTCCAGCTGTGGCAATATCAATTGGCATGAAAAAGTTAAGATTTGTGGGTTGTGGAGCCTATAGCTGTTAAGGTAGGACGTGTGTTTGAGGAGCTCCAGGTCTTACAAGTTACTTTGGAGTTAGTTTTCAACCTTAATTTAATTTTCTTTTTGGGATTCATAGTCACACTTTCTGGGGCTATCCAAGAGGAGCCTGGTAAAAGCAGTAGTAGTCACCCCTTATATCAACGGGTACGGAGACCTTTTTTTTGCGTTTCCAATATTGCGCCGTACCCCAAACTAATCCTGAATGAAAAAAAAAATTACAATTTGGACTAGTGACGCACATTTTATGCACGCTGTGGCAATTGCAATTTGCAATAAAAATAATCTGCTAACAACAACCACTACCTACGACCACACCTGACTCCTGAAGTCATGCTTCAGTTATTAAGTCAAGTTAAATTAATTTTTTTTTCTTTATTATGCGCAGCAGAGGCTCCAGGACCCTCGACAAAACCAGCAGCAGGAAAGAGGACATATGGCATCCTTTGGAAAAAATGATTATAGGAAAGGCATTGATTTCAGAAACACAGAGATCATTAGTTGCAAACGGTAAATCGAAAAAAACATTGATTAGACACCCAGTACACTTATTTTTCATTAGGCCTCTTTAATAAGAGGCTCCCGGAGCCTCAACCGAAACAACAGCATCAAAAAGTACATATGGCATCCTTGTGAATAATAGATTACTGGAAAGGCATTGATTTTAGAAACCCGTAGATAATTTTTTGCAAACGTGGAATCTAAAAAAACATAGATTATACACCCAGTACACTTCTTTATCCTTAGGCCTTTTTAGCAGAGGCTCCAGGACCCTCCACAAAACCAGCAGCTTGAAAGAGGACATATGGCATCCTTTAGAAAATTAGATTACAGGAAAGGCATTGATTTTAGAAACACAGAGATCATTAGTTGCAACCGTGAAATCACAAAAAACTTCGATTACACACCAAGTACACTTATTTATCCTTAGGCCTTTTTAGCAGAGGCTCCAGGACCCTCCACAAAACCAGCAGCATGAAAGAGGACATATGGCATACTTTAGAAAATTAGATTACAGGAAAGGCATTGATTTTAGAAACACAGAGATCATTAGTTGCAACCGTGAAATCTAAAAAAACATAGATTATACACCCAGTACACTTATTTATCCTTAGGCCTTTTTAGAAGAGTGTCCCGGAGCCTCAACAGAAAGAACAGCATGAAAGAGGACATATGGCATCCTTTTGAAAAATAGATTACAGGAAAGGCATTGATTTTTGAAAGACAGAAAAAATAAGTTACAACTGTGAAATCTAAAAAAACATTGAATAGACACCCAGTACACTTCTTTATCCTTCGGCCTTTTTAGCAGAGGCTCCAGGACACTCAACAAAACCAGCAGTAGGAAAGAGGACATATGGCATCCTTTGTGAAAAAAAGATTATAGGAAAGGCATTGATTTTAGAAACCCGGGGATAATTTGCTGCAACCGTGAATTTGAATTAAAAAAAATGGTTGGATGGACACCCAGTACAATTCTTTCTCCCTAGGCCTTTTTATAAGAGGGTCCAGGACCCTCAAACAAAACACCAGCAGGAAAGGGGACATATGGCATACTTTTTAACAATACAGTAAGAGTACAGGAAAGGCATTGATTTTAGAAACCCATAGATAATTTTTTGCAAATGTAAATTTGAATCAAAAAAATGATTCGATGGACACCCAGTACACCACTTTCTCCTTAGGCCTTTTTATAAGAGGGTCCTGGACCCTCAAAAAAAACACCAGCAGGAAAGAGGACATATGGCATACTTTTGAAAATTAGATTACAGGAAAGGCATTGATTTTAGAAACACAGAGATCAGTTATATGACCCGGGAAATAGAAAAAAAACATTGATTGGACACCCAGTACACTTCTTTATCCTTAGGCCTTTTTAAAAGAGTGTCCCGGAGCCTCAACAGAAAGAACAGCATGAAAGAGGACATATGGCATCCTTTTGAAAAATAGATTACAGGAAAGGCATTGATTTTTGAAAGACAGAAAAATAAGTTACAACTGTGAAATCTAAAAAAACATTGAATAGACACCCAGTACACTTCTTTATCCTTCGGCCTTTTTAGCAGAGGCTCCAGGACACTCAACAAAACCAGCAGTAGGAAAGAGGACATATGGCATCCTTTGTGAAAAAAAGATTATAGGAAAGGCATTGATTTTAGAAACCCTGGGATAATTTGTTTCAACCGTGAATTTGAATTAAAAAAAATGATTGGATGGACACCAGGTACAATTCTTTATCCATAATGCCTTTTTATAAGAGGGTCCAGGACCCTCAAACAACAGCAAGAAAGAGGACATATGGCATACTTTTGAACAATAGAGTACAGGAAAGGCATAGATTTTAGAAACCCATAGAATTTTTTTTTAAAATGTAAATTTGAATAAATTTGTAAATTTGAATAAAAAAATGATTCGATGGACAGCCAGTACACCTCTTTCTCCTTAGGCCTTTTTATAAGAGGGTCCTGGACCCTCAAAAAAAACACCAGCAGGAAAGAGGACGTATGGCATCATTTTGAACAATAGAGTACAGGTACAGCATTGATTTTACAAACCCAGAGATCATTTTGGTCAATTGTTAAATAGAAAAATAAAAATGAGTGGCCAACCAGTACAAAATACCAGCAGGAAAGAGAATATATGGCATACTTTGGTACAATAGAGTACTGGTACGGCATTGATTTGTGAAACCCACAGATAATTGTTTGTAAAAGTGAAATAGCACCAAAAACCATGCTTGGACTCCCACTCCAGGTCGTTCACCTTCAGCTTTTTTATAAGAGGGTCCAGCACCCTCAACAGAAACAACTGCAGGAAACACCACCACATATGCCATCCTTTTGCACAAGCGAGTACAGGTATGGCATCCATTTTAGAAACCCAAAGATAATTGAGAGGAACCAGGAACATTTTTATAAAAACTGGATGGGGCAACCATTACTACAGGTCGTTCTCCTTCAGCCTTTTTATATCATGGGCCACGACCCGCAACAGACACAACAGCATGAAACAAAACATATGCCACCCTTTTGCACAATAGAGTACAGGTATGTCATAGATGGAACACGGAGATAATTTAGATCAACCAAGAGATGGATAAAGATGCTTGGTCGGTCCTACTCTTTCAAATTTGTTGCATTTTGCGTTCAATTGAATGGTCCACCGGATATGAGTGGTGTGTAAAGTTGTACAATTCGTAACAGTTTAATCACTAGTGTTATGTGCCTTATTTTTTTTATTTGAGTTTTGTACCCACAGAGATGCAGCAGAGGCCAGAAAAATTAGGAATGTACAAATGACTGAAACATTGGGGTATTGTTGGAGCAACTGCTGTAGCAGCGGCCAGAAAAATCGATGTTTGTAAAACATTTATAAAGTGCCCTAAAAGTTTGTGGCTTGAACACTAGTTGTTGGCGGATAAGTCAAGCAAGTCCTCCGTCTTTATAACCAAAAAAAAAAAGGCCAGCCTGTGTACCAGTTGTAGCCCAAGGCAGCTCATATCATCATCAGTAGTTTTTTATTCAAATGTATCGCCCAATGTCAGTCCCTTCGGGATCAAGCCCTCATTCATTTTTATAAAAGTGAGATAGTCAAGGCTTTTTTGACCTAGGCGACTTCTCTTCTCAGTGACAAAACCTCCTGCTGCACTAAAAGTCCTTTCGGACAGGACACTTGAAGCGGGGCAGGCCAGAAGTTCCATTGCAAATTGGGATAGCTCAGGCCACAAGTCCAGCCTGCACACCCAGTAGTCAAGGGGTCCATCGCTCCTGAGAGTGTTGAGATCCGCAGTTAAAGCTAGGTAGTCTGCTACCTGTCGGTTGAGTCTTTCTCTAAGGCTGGATCCCAAAAGGCTCTGATGGTGCATGGGAGTTAAAAAGGTACGCATGTCCTCCATCAACAAGACGTCAGGAAAGTGCCCGGTCCTTGCCGCCGTGGTCGTGGGAGGAGGAGGATTAATTTCATCTCTTCCCCTGTTACATTCCCGTGGTGCTGTGACATCACCCTTATAAGCTGTATAAAGCATAGTTTTTAATTTATTATGAAAATGCTCCATCCTTTCCGACTTGCGGGAATTTGGTAACATTTCAGGCACTTTATGCTTATACCGGGGGTCGAGGAGCGTGGACACCCAGTACAGGTCGTTCTCCTTCAGCTTTTTTATACGAGGGTCCCTCAACAGGCACGACAGCATGAAAGAACCCATTTGAACAAGGTTGGATGCTGAGCTAATCATGTCGCGTTCCTCCTCCTCACTGATCTCACTGATGGTATCTTCTTCCCCCCAGCCACGTACAACACCACGGGTACCAGAGAGGTGACAACAACTAGCACCCTGGGATGACTGTTGTGCTCGGTCTTCCTCCTCCTCATCCTCCCCAAAGCCACATTCCTCCTCTGACTCCTCTTCCTCACAATCCTCTTCCTGCATTGCCGCAGGTCCAGCAAGCAATGCTGATTCGGCTGTTTGTGGGGGTGATGGACACCACAACTATTCCTCTTCCTCTTCACGCTCATCTACTGCCTGATCCAGCACTCTTCGCAGGGCACGCTCCAGGAAGAAAACAAATGGTATGATGTCGCTGATGGTGCCTTTGGTGCGACTGACAAGGTTTGTCACCTCCTCAAAAGGACGCATGAGCCTACAGGCATTGCGCATAAGCGTCCAGTAATTTGGCAAAAATATCCCCAGCTCCCCAGAGGCTGTCCTAGCACCCCGGTCATACAAATACTCATTAACAGCTTTTTCTTGTTGGAGCAGGCGGTCAAACATTAGGAGTGTTGAATTCCACCGTGTCGGGCTGTCGCAAATCAAGCGCCTCACTGGCAGGTTGTTTCGATGCTGGATATCAGACAAGTGCGCCATGGCCATGTAGGAACGCCTGAAATGGCCACACACCTTCCTGGCCTGCTTCAGGACGTCCTGTAAGCCTGGGTACTTATGGACAAATCGTTGTACAATCAGATTACACACATGTGCCATGCACGGCACATGTGTCAACTTGCCCAATTTCAATGCCGCCACCAAATTACTTCCATTGTCAGAAACAACCTTGCCAATCTCCAGTTGGTGCGGAGTCAGCCACTGAACCACCTGTGCATTCAGGGCGTTCAGGAGTGCTGGTGCGGTGTGACTCTCCGCTTTCAGGCAAGTCAACCCCAAGACGGCGTGACACTGCCGTACCCGGGATGTAGCATAGTACCTGGGGAGCTGGGGGGGTGCCATAGATGTGGAGCAAGACGTAGAAGTTGAAGAGGACTCAGCCGAGGAAGAGGTTATGGAAGAGGATGGAGTAGGAGGAGTAGAGGAGGTAGCAGCAGGCCTGCCTGCAAGTCGTGGCGGTGTCACCAACTCTTCTGCAGAGCCACGCATTCCATGCTTGTCAGAAGTCAGCAGGTTTACCCAATGCGCAGTGTAGGTGATATACCTGCCCTGACCATGCTTTGCAGACCAGCTATCCGTGGTCATATGGACCCTTGCCCCAACGCTGTGTGCCAGACATGCCATAACTTCCTTTCTCACAACAGAGTACAGGTTTGGGATTGCCTTTTGTGAAAAGAAATTTCTGCCAGGTACCTTCCACTGCTGTGTCCCAATAGATACAAATTTTTTGAAAGCATCAGACTCCACCAGCTTGTATGGTAAAAGCTGGCGGGCTAAGAGTTCAGACAAGCCAGCTGTCAGACGCCGGGCAAGGGGGTGACTTTGAGAAATTGGCTTCTTACGCTCAAACATGTCCTTGACAGACACCTGACTGTGGGCAGATGACCAGGAACTGCTACGTAAGAGAGACTGAGTGGAGGATGGTTGAGAGGGGGCAAGGAGGACAGCACTGGTTGACGTGGCTGAAGATGCTGGAGCAGGAGGAGGAGGGCGGCTTTCACTTTGTGTGCTGCTTCTACTCATGTGTTCTTCCCATCGGCCTTTGTGATGGGAGACCATGTGCCTTCGCAAAGCAGTTGTACCTAGGTGGCTGTTGGACTTCCCACGACTCAGTTTCCTTTGGCACAGGTTGCAAATGGCATCGCTGTTGTCAGAGGCAGGCACACAAAAAAAATGCCACACTGCTGAGCTCTGCGATGACGGCATTCTGGTGGTGGCAACAGCATGCGTTGATGGGCGTCGGCGGGCTGTCTGGCTGACCCCTGGTGACGATGCATGCTGTCTGACTGTGCCACTAGCTCCTTGAGACGACCTCCCCGTGCTTCCAAATCGTCTCCTCCTCCTCCTCTCTGTTTCCCCATCTGAACTTTCCCCCACTTCTTCTTCTCTTCTAGCACCCACGTGACATCCACCGACACATCATCATCAACCGCTTCACTTGTATCTGAAACATCAAGAAAGGAAGCAGCAGCGGGTACAACATCACCATCATCATCACACCGTACCTCCATGTCGGTAATGCTGCCTGACTGAGACTGATCACTATTATCTACATCCTCTGTCAATGATGGTTGCGCATCACTCATTTCTTCAAAATGATGTGTCAATAACTCCTGTGACAGATCAAGTGAAGCGGCTGTGGTGCTAGTGTTGGTGGTGGCGACAGGCTGCGGAGTGTCACTGGTCACTTGAGACCTGCCCAAAGCACAGCTGGACTTAGATGGTGCGTCAAGGTTAGGAGGACTAGCAGCGGAAGCTGAAGAAGATTGGGTTTCCTGTGTTAGCCATTCAACTAGGTCCTCCTCAGAAGTTTTTGCATCCCCCCTGGCACCCGGCGTCTGAACAATGTGCATATTTGTAGGGTCTAAAGGAATCACAGCACAATGACCACGACCACGGAACCTGCGGGGTGGCCTGCCTCTGCCTGTCATTTTTTTTTAAATGGACACTAACAATACTATTACACCAATTGAGTGGTGGCACTGGGAAAGTGGGCACAGTATACGCTGTGAGACTGACAACAATAAAAAAGACAGATGTTTTAAAAATCACAAATTGTTAATTTTTTGAAATATTACTAGTACTGTGGCAACAAATATGATTGTTTGGCACTATTTGGCAAATGAGCCTGTCTGGCACACACGCTGGGAGAAAGGAAACTGCAATTCAATGGCACTAGGAGACTGAAAAATAACAGTCAAAACAGTTATGATTAACAAAAATTCCAATCCTGTTACAATAAATATGAGTGGTGGCACTAATTGGCTAGTTGGGACTGGCATACAGGCAGGCAGGCAGGAGGAAAATGCAATTCAAGGGCACTAGTAGACTGCAGATTGACAGTCAAAACAGTGTTGATTGACAAATTTTGTAATACTGTTAAAAGAAATATGATTGCTAGCACTAATTGGATAGTTGGGCCTGGCACACAGGCTGGCAGGCAGTAGAAAAGTGCAATTCAATGGCACAAGCAAAATGAGGATTAAGATCAACCATCAAGATATTTTTTATTTAAATTAGTAACTATACTGTGACAACAATTAGGATTGGTGTAAATAGTTGGCAAGACGGCCTGGCACAAAAGGATGGCAGGCAGGAGGTAGATGCAATTCAAGGACACTAGGAGACTGATTAATGACAGTCAAAACAATAATGATTGACAATTTTTGCAATACTGTTAAAAGAAATATGATTGCTGACAACAATTGGCTAGGTGGGCCTGGCTCACAGCAGGCTGCAAGGCAGGAGGAAAGTGCTATTCAATGGCACCAGCAAACTGAGGTTTCAAATCACAGCAACTATTACCAAAAATTTTAATTTTTAATTATTAGAATACTGTCACAACAAATATGATTGGTGTAAATATTTTTTAAGTAGGCCTGGCACACAGGCTTGGAAGGCTGTAGAAAAGTGCAATTCAAAGGCACGAGCAAACTGAGGGTTAAGATCATCAACAATAAAGATTTTTTTAATTTTAATTAGTAACTATACTGTGACAAAAAATTTGGATTGGTGTAAATAGTTGGCAAGACGGCCTGGCACAAAAGGATGGCAGGCAGGAGGGAGATGCAATTCAAGGACACTAGGAGACTGATTACTGACAGTCTAAACAGTGATGATTGACAATTTTTGCAATACTGTTAACAGAAATATGATTGCTGACAACAATTGGCTAGGTGGGGGCCTGGCTCACAGCAGGCTGCAAGGCAGGAGGAAAGTGCGTTTCAATGGCACCAGCAAACTGACGATTCAAATCACAGCAACTATTACCAAAATTTTTCATTTTTAATTATTAGAATACTGTCACAACAAATATGATTGGTGTAAATATTTTTTAAGTAGGCCTGGCACACAGGCTTGGAAGGCTGTAGAAAAGTGCAATTCAAAGGCACGAGCAAACTGAGGGTTAAGATCATCAACAATAAAGATTTTTTTAATTTTAATTAGTAACTATACTGTGACAAAAAATTTGGATTGGTGTAAATAGTTGGCAAGACGGCCTGGCACAAAAGGATGGCAGGCAGGAGGGAGATGCAATTCAAGGACACTAGGAGACTGATTACTGACAGTCTAAACAGTGATGATTGACAATTTTTGCAATACTGTTAACAGAAATATGATTGCTGACAACAATTGGCTAGGTGGGGGCCTGGCTCACAGCAGGCTGCAAGGCAGGAGGAAAGTGCGTTTCAATGGCACCAGCAAACTGACAATTCAAATCACAGCAACTATTACCAAAAATTTTAATTTTTAATTATTAGAATACTGTCACAACAAATATGATTGGTGTAAATATTTTTTAAGTAGGCCTGGCACACAGGCTTGGAAGGCTGTAGAAAACTGAATTCAAAGGCACGAGCAAACTGAGGGTTAAGATCATCAACAATAAAGATTTTTTTAATTATAATTAGTAACTATACTGTGACAAAAAATTAGGATTGGTGTAAATAGTTGGCAAGACGGCCTGGCACAAAAGGATGGCAGGCAGGAGGGAGATGCAATTCAAGGACACTAGGAGACTGATTACTGACAGTCTAAACAGTGATGATTGACAATTTTTGCAATACTGTTAACAGAAATATGATTGCTGGCAACAATTGGCTAGGTGGGGGCCTGGCTCACAGCAGGCTGCAAGGCAGGAGGAAAGTGCGTTTCATTGGCACCAGCAAACTGACAATTCAAATCACAGCAACTATTAACAAAAATTTTAATTTTTAATTATTAGAATACTGTCACAACAAATATGATTGGTGTAAATATTTTTTAAGTAGGCCTGGCACACAGGCTTGGAAGGCTGTAGAAAAGTGCAATTCAAAGGCACGAGCAAACTGAGGGTTAAGATCATCAACAATAAAGATTTTTTTAATTTAAATTAGTAACTATACTGTGACAAAAAATTTGGATTGGTGTAAATAGTTGGCAAGACGGCCTGGCACAAAAGGATGGCAGGCAGGAGGGAGATGCAATTCAAGGACACTAGGAGACTGATTACTGACAGTCTAAACAGTTATGATTGACAATTTTTGCAATACTGTTAACAGAAATATGATTGCTGACAACAATTGGCTAGGTGGGGGCCTGGCTCACAGCAGGCTGCAAGGCAGGAGGAAAGTGCGTTTCAATGGCACCAGCAAACTGACGATTCAAATCACAGCAACTATTACCAACATTTTTAATTTTTAATTATTAGAATACTGTCACAACAAATATGATTGGTGTAAATATTTTTTAAGTAGGCCTGGCACACAGGCTTGGAAGGCTGTAGAAAAGTGCAATTCAAAGGCACGAGCAAACTGAGGGTTAAGATCAACACTAAAAAATTTTTTATTTAAATTAATAACTATACTGTCTGACTGTGACAACAATTATGATTGGTGTAAATAGTTGGCTAGACGGCCTGGCACAAAAGGCTGGCAGTGGCAGGCAGGAGGTAAATGAAATTCAATGGCCTTAGGAGACTGAATATTTGCAGTCCAAAAAATTATGTTTTTTTTTTTTTATTACTGTTACAAGAATTGTGATTGGTGCCACTAATTGGCTACTTGGGCCTGGCAGACAGGCTGGCAGATATGAGTCGTGGATGGTAGGTAGGGCAGTAATTTAACACAGTATGCTGTGTAAGTGACAAAAACACAGGACTGATAGAAAATTAAGTTACATTACACTAGCAAAATATTTTAAAATTTTAGATTTTAATATTAAAATTATGTTAAGAAGTGCAATGCACATATGACTCTATGAGTGGTCGCACTGGCTGGCTGCTACGTAGGGCAGCAATTATAACAACAGTATGCTGTGTAAGTCAGATAGACAGTTAGACACAGGCCTGATAGAAAATACAATTAGATTACACTAGCATAATGATTTAAAGACTTTTTTTTTGAAATTTTAAGAAAAAGGTTAAGCACATACATATGAGTCGTGGCTGATAGCCTTGGAAGGGCAGCTATTAAAAACAGTAGGCTATGTATGTCGGATACACACACGCCTGATAGAAAATACTATTAGATTACACTAGAAAAATGATTGAAATTATTTTTTGGGGGGGGGAATTAAAAAAAGGTTAAACACATATGAGTCGTGGCTCATAGACTAGGGAGGGCAGCAAGTAAACACAGTAGGCTCTCTATCGGCTAGATTTAGAGTTCGGCGGTAGCCGTCAAAACCAGCGTTAGAGGCTCCTAACGCTGGTTTTGGCCGCCCGCTGGTATTTGGAGTCAGTGATTAAAGGGTCTAACGCTCACTTTACAGCCGCGACTTTTCCATACCGCAGATCCCCCTACGCCATTTGCGTAGCCTATCTTTTCAATGGGATCTTCCTAACGCCGGTATTTAGAGTCGTTTCTGCAGTGAGCGTTAGAGCTCTAACGACAAGATTCCAGCCGCCTGAAAATAGCAGGAGTTAAGAGCTTTCTGGCTAACGCCGGTTTATAAAGCTCTTAACTACTGTACCCTAAAGTACACTAACACCCATAAACTACCTATGTACCCCTAAACCGAGGTCCCCCCACATCGCCGCCACTCGATTAAAAATTTTAACCCCTAATCTGCCGACCGCCACCTACGTTATACTTATGTACCCCTAATCTGCTGCCCCTAACACCGCCGACCCCTGTATTATATCTATTAACCCCTAACTTGCCCCCCACAACGTCGCCGCAAGCTACTTAAAATAATTAACCCCTAATCTTCCGACCGCAAATCGCCGCCACCTACGTTATCCCTATGTACCCCTAATCTGCTACCCCTAACATCGCCGACCCCTATGTTATATTTATTAACCCCTAATCTGCCCCCCACAACGTCGCCGACACCTACCTACACTTATTAACCCCTAATCTGCCGAGCGGACCTGAGCGCTACTATAATAAAGTTATTAACCCCTAATCCGCCTCACTAACCCTATCATAAATAGTATTAACCCCTAATCTGCCCTCCCTAACATCGCCGACACCTACCTTCAATTATTAACCCCTAATCTGCCGACCGGAGCTCACCGCTATTCTAATAAATTGATTAACCCCTAAAGCTAAGTCTAACCCTAACACTAACACCCCCCTAAGTTAAATATAATTTTTATCTAACGAAATAAATTAACTCTTATTAAATAAATAATTCCTATTTAAAGCTAAATACTTACCTGTAAAATAAATCCTAATATAGCTACAATATAATTTATAATTATATTATAGCTATTTTAGGATTAATATTTATTTTACAGGCAACTTTGTAATTATTTTAACCAGGTACAATAGCTATTAAATAGTTAAGAACTATTTAATAGTTACCTAGTTAAAATAATAACAAATTTACCTGTAAAATAAATCCTAACCTAAGATATAATTAAACCTAACACTACCCTATCAATAAAATAATTAAATAAACTACCTACAATTACCTACAATTAACCTAACACTACACTATCAATAAATTAATTAAACACAATTGCTACAAATAAATAAAATTAAATAAACTATCTAAAGTACAAAAAATAAAAAAGAACTAAGTTACAGAAAATAATAAAATATTTACAAACATAAGAAAAATATTACAACAATTTTAAACTAATTACACCTACTCTAAGCCCCCTAATAAAATAACAAAGCCCCCCAAAATAAAAAATTCACTACCCTATTCTAAAATACAAATATTACAAGCTCTTTTACCTTACCAGCCCTGAACAGGGCCCTTTGCGGGGCATGCCCCAAGAATTTCAGCTCTTTTGCCTGTAAAAAAAAACATACAATACCCCCCCCCCCAACATTACAACCCACCACCCACATACCCCTAATCTAACCCAAACCCCCCTTAAATAAACCTAACACTACCCCCCTGATGATCTTCCTACCTTGTCTTCACCATGCCAGGTTCACCGATCCGTTCTGGCTCCAAGATCTTCATCCAACCCAAGCGGGGGCTAGACATCCACTGAAGAAGTCCAGAAGAGGGTCCAAAGTCTTCCTCCTATCCGGCAAGAAGAGGACATCCGGACCGGCAAACATCTTCTCCAAGCGGCATCTTCTATCTTCTTCCATCCGATGACGACCGGCTCCATCTTGAAGACCTCCAGCGCGGATCCATCCTCTTCTTCCGACGACTAGACGACGAATGACGGTTCCTTTAAGGGACGTCATCCAAGATGGCGTCCCTCGAATTCCGATTGGCTGATAGGATTCTATCAGCCAATCGGAATTAAGGTAGGAATTTTCTGATTGGCTGATGGAATCAGCCAATCAGAATATAGTTCAATCCGATTGGCTGATCCAATCAGCCAATCAGATTGAGCTCGCATTCTATTGGCTGTTCCGATCAGCCAATAGAATGCGAGCTCAATCTGATTGGCTGATTGGATCAGCCAATCGGATTGAACTTGATTCTGATTGGCTGATTCCATCAGCCAATCAGAAAATTCCTACCTTAATTCCGATTGGCTGATAGAATCCTATCAGCCAATCGGAATTCGAGGGACGCCATCTTGGATGACGTCCCTTAAAGGAACCGTCATTCGTCGTCTAGTCGTCGGAAGAAGAGGATGGATCCGCGCTGGAGGTCTTCAAGATGGAGCCGGTCGTCATCGGATGGAAGAAGATAGAAGATGCCGCTTGGAGAAGATGTTTGCCGGTCCGGATGTCCTCTTCTTGCCGGATAGGAGGAAGACTTTGGACCCTCTTCTGGACTTCTTCAGTGGATGTCTAGCCCCCGCTTGTGTTGGATGAAGATCTTGGAGCCAGGACGGATCGGTGAACCTGGCATGGTGAAGACAAGGTAGGAAGATCATCAGGGGGGTAGTGTTAGGTTTATTTAAGGGGGGTTTGGGTTAGATTAGGGGTATGTGGGTGGTGGGTTGTAATGTTGGGGGGGGGGTATTGTATGTTTTTTTTTACAGGCAAAAGAGCTGAAATTCTTGGGGCATGCCCCGCAAAGGGCCCTGTTCAGGGCTGGTAAGGTAAAAGAGCTTGTAATATTTGTATTTTAGAATAGGGTAGTGAATTTTTTATTTTGGGGGGCTTTGTTATTTTATTAGGGGGCTTAGAGTAGGTGTAATTAGTTTAAAATTGTTGTAATATTTTTCTTATGTTTGTAAATATTTTATTATTTTCTGTAACTTAGTTCTTTTTTATTTTTTGTACTTTAGATAGTTTATTTAATTTTATTTATTTGTAGCAATTGTGTTTAATTAATTTATTGATAGTGTAGTGTTAGGTTAATTGTAGGTAATTGTAGGTAGTTTATTTAATTATTTTATTGATAGGGTAGTGTTAGGTTTAATTATATCTTAGGTTAGGATTTATTTTACAGGTAAATTTGTTATTATTTTAACTAGGTAACTATTAAATAGTTCTTAACTATTTAATAGCTATTGTACCTGGTTAAAATAATTACAAAGTTGCCTGTAAAATAAATATTAATCCTAAAATAGCTATAATATAATTATAATTTATATTGTAGCTATATTAGGATTTATTTTACAGGTAAGTATTTAGCTTTAAATAGGAATCATTTATTTAATAAGAGTTAATTTATTTCGTTAGATAAAAATTATATTTAACTTAGGGGGGTGTTAGTGTTAGGGTTAGACTTAGCTTTAGGGGTTAATACATTTATTAGAATAGCGGTGAGCTCCGGTCGGCAGATTAGGGGTTAATAATTGAAGGTAGGTGTCGGCGATGTTAGGGAGGGCAGATTAGGGGTTAATACTATTTATGATAGGGTTAGTGAGGCGGATTAGGGGTTAATAACTTTATTATAGTAGCGCTCAGGTCCGCTCGGCAGATTAGGGGTTAATAAGTGTAGGCAGGTGTCGGCGACGTTGTGGGGGGCAGATTAGGGGTTAATAAATATAACATAGGGGTCGGCGATGTTAGGGCAGCAGATTAGGGGTACATAGGGATAACGTAGGTGGCGGCGGTTTACGGAGCGGCAGATTAGGGGTTAAAAGTGTAATGCAGGGGTCAGCGATAGCAGGGGCGGCAGATTAGGAGTTAATAAGTGTAAGGTTAGGGGTGTTTAGACTCGGGGTACATGTTAGGGTGTTAGGTGCAGACGTAGGAAGTGTTTCCCCATAGGAAACAATGGGGCTGCGTTAGGAGCTGAACGCTGCTTTTTTGCAGGTGTTAGGTTTTTTTTCAGCTCAAACAGCCCCATTGTTTCCTATGGGAGAATCGTGCACGAGCACGTTTTTGAGGCCGGCCGCGTCCGTAAGCAACTCTGGTATCGAGAGTTGCATTTGCGCTAAATATGCTCTACGCTCCTTTTTTGGAGCCTAACGCAGCATTTGTTTGAACTCTCGATACCAGAGTTAAATTTATGGTGCGGCCAGAAAAAAACCCGCGGAGCGTTAACAGCCCTTTTACCGCCAAACTCCAAATCTAGCCGTATGTCAGCAAAACACACAGGCCGGATAGAAAATTAGATTTGATTACACTAGCAAACAAATTTAAACTTTTTTTTTTTATATTAAAATTAAGGTGAAAGAAAAATAGATATGAGTGCTGGGTGGCTGCCTGGCACAGACCAATTAACCAAAAGACTGAAAAAAAAGAGGTATATTAATGCTGACTGAGCCTGACAGACACAGGCATGATAGTAAATGTAATTAGATTACACTAGAAAAATATTTTTTTGTGTTTTTTTTTAAAATTAAAAATAATGTTATAAACGGATATTAACACTGCTGGCTGCTGGCTGGCACAGAGCAATGAACCAGAGTATATGCTGTGTGACACTGGCCTGATAGAAAATGAAAAAAAATGACACTAGAAAAATAATTATATTTTTGGGTTAGTTAAATTTAAACTAATGTTGTTAGGGAGATATCAGTGGTGGCAGTAGTCACAGCATATGCTGTGAGCCTTAAACACACAGCTGAAAGCCAGGCAAATGCTAATAAAAAACAAACAAACAAACAAAAAAAAACGGCACGAAATATAGCCCTATAAAGGGCTTTTTGGGGTGCTGTGCTTGCAGCAGAGATGAGTGGAGTCCTTCTGGACTGTAAATACACTAGCCTAGCTATGTTTTTCCTATTAATGTCAGGAGCAAAAACACAACACGTCCTCTCATTAAAAAAGCAAGGTCGTTATGAGTCTAAAATGGCGGATTCCGAGTAGCTGGGAGTGTCTGTGAGGGAGTGTCTGATGTTGATTGGCTCTAATGTGTCAGGCGGCTGTGACATAAAGGGTCAAAGTTTCCACAATGATGACACATAGGGGCGGATCGAACATCGCCATGTGTTCGCCCACAAACGCGAATGCGAACATCCTATGTTCGCTGTGAACCGTTCGCGGGCGAACAGTTCGGGACATCACTATTTATAACATGCAGCAAATGCATCAGTATGTGTGGTGGGTACTATATTGGGAGACAGGATTACAAATCTTCACTGTTTTCCAATTACCAATAAAATAACTGAGACATTTGTGTATAAACCTTTCAACAGCCCAAATCATAGCATCTGTGACTTAAAGAGAGAATGAAGACCTTGTAACTACATTATTTTATAGCAATTGTACAATAAAATACCATATTGATATCCATGTACTAAGCAGCAGCAGTCATGCACATCTGTTTGAAGTGATTGACAGGTCAAGTGAGAGCTGGGGGCAACACTGCACACAAGGGAATCTTTGTACAAAGATAACCGTGCATAGAAGGATGCGCAGGTCCACCAGTTGAGTACAATGACATTGTCTTTTAGTACATGGGGTCATTTAAGTGAGTGTGTTTTCTAATGTTAACACCTTGTTTTCTTCGGTTCTTTTTCAACAACCAAACTCCATCCACCACTTGCCTTATTTGGAGGATCCAATCTAGATTTGCTTCTGGGCTAGCCACGGTCATTATGTTAGCAAAACAAACATCGTTTTGCAGTTGTTATCTAAACAGCTATTCTGAAGCCAAATAGGAACAGATATGTGGTAGGGTCAGGCTTGAGCAGACGTGCATGAGCTTAATGTTATCTATGAAACACGTGAACTAATGCCCTCTAGTGGTGAAAAACTATCAAAATGCATTTAGATTAGAGGCGGCCTTCAAGGTCTTAGAAATTAGCATATGAACCTCCTAGGTTTAGCTTTCAACTAAGAAATCCAAGAGAACAAAGCAAAATTGGTGATAAAAGTAAATTGGAAAGTTGTTTAAAATTACATGCCCTATTTGAATCATGAAAGTTTTTTTTGGACTTGACTGTCCCTTTAAAGGGACACTCAAGTAAAATTTAAACTTTCGTGATTCAGATAGAGCAGCAATTTTAAACAACTTTCCAATTTACTTCCATTAACTTAATGTGCACAGTTTATTTATATTTACACTTTTTGAGTCACGAGCTCCTATTGAGCATGTGCAAGAATTTACAGAATATACTTATATGCATTTGTAATTGACTGATGGCTGTCACATGTACTGGGGGAGTGAAAATAGACATAACTTTGAAATTAGTCAGAAAAAAATATATTACTCATTTGAAGTTCAGACATAGGGGCCTGCAGGCTCGCCAGAAACAGCGGTTATGAAGCAGCGGTCCTAAGACCGCTGCTCTATAACTGGTTCGCTGCCTCTTAGGCTGCGGTCTTCAATCCGCCCGATCCTATACAATCGGACTGATTGACACCCCCTGCAGGGGGCAGCATTGCAGAAGCAGTTCACCAGAACTAATAGAAAAAAGAGAGTACCAATGGCACTACTATATTTACATAAACCCTCTAAATCTCAAGTATTTGAATTTAATACAACTGAAAGGTAGAGGATGCTGTGTATTAAGTTTAATAGCAAACAAATAACAAGAGAGGTGAAGAGACCAACTCTTGCAGAGAATACACTGATAGCACTCGAGGGTTTAGGATAGGTCATACAGCTTAAAGGGACAGTAAACCTAAAAAATAATGTTATATAATTCTGCTTATAGTGCAGAATTATATAACATTATATTAGTGGTATCGTTATAAAAGTTAAAAAATTCAAAGGCAATATTAAGTTTTATAACGATACCACTAATATAATGTTATATAATTTTGCACTATGTGCAGAATTATATAACATTATTTTTTAGGTTTACTGACACTTTAATAAGATGGTGAAAGTAAACAACTTGCATCAAGTAATAGAAATGTGGAATTGCACTAAATGCTGTTAAAATTTTTATGAAGTTACATAAAATAGGATTGTGTATATTTAAAAACACTCAGCTAGATTATGAGTTGTGCGTTACGGCTCTTAACACTGAAAATATGGTATTTTCAGCGTGAAAACAGCACCGCACCCATTACAAGTCTTGTGGGTATAGGTGAACCGCAAGCCTTTTAGCCTGTGACGCAACATCAGTACCCCACTCGTAAAAATTATGTTTTTTAATGGGATTCCCATAGCGCTGGTATTACGAGTTTTTCTGGGAGGCTAAAAAGCGAGCGCTACACTCTAAAACAACAAGATCTGTACCGCCATCTAAAGTCAGTAGTTATGACTTTTACGCTACAAAGCTGTAGCATAAACATACATAACTAATGTGTTACAAAGTACACTAACACCCATAAACTACCTATTAACCCCTAAAACGAGGCCCTCCCGCATCACAAACACTATATTAAACTTATTAACCCCTAATCTGCTGCTCCCCGACATCGTCACCACTATACTAAAGTTATTAACCTCTAGACCGCCGCCACTATAATAAACCTATTAACCCCTAAACCGAAAGCCCCCACAACAAAATATAATAAATTAAACTATTAACCCCTAAACCGAAAGCCCCCACATCGCAAGAAACTAAATTAAACTAGTAACCCCTAAACCTAAATTAAACTAGTAACCCCTAAACCTAATGTTATTTTAAAATGACAATTTCCCTATCTTAAATTAAAACTTACCTGTCAAATTAAAAAACTAAGTTTAAACCAACTTTTAAACTAATATAATTATTAAACTAATATTAAACTAACTACTAATAAAAAAAAACTAAAATACACATTAAAAAATCCTAACAAAAAAAAATGACAAAGTATCTAATTACAAAAAAAAGACTAAATTACAAAAAAATAACAAACACTAAATTACGGAAAATAACAAACAAAATTATCAAAAATAATAAAGAATTACACCTAATCTAATAGCCCTATCAAAATAAGGATTTAAGCAGCTCTCATTCTATTGGCTGATTCATCATCCAATAGAATTAGAGCTGCTGGTTTAAACAGCCAATAGGATTTTAGCAGCTCTAATTACTATTGGCTGATTCAAATCTTTCAGCCAATAGGAATGCAAGGGACGCCATCTTGAATCACGTACTTTGCATTGAAGATTCATAGTACGGCTGTGACTGTATGAAGAGGATGCTCCGTGCCGAATGTCTTCAGGATGGACCCGCTCCGCGCTGCCGGGATCAAGATAGAAGATGCCGCCTGGATAAAGATTGAAGAGGCCGTCTGGATGAAGACTTCTCGCCACTTGGATGAGGACTTCTGCGCCGAGATGAAGATCGTTCAAGCGGGATATCAAAAACTGTAAGTGGAAATAAAAATAAAACCTAAGATAGCTACAATATAAATATTAGTTATATTGTAGCTAGCTTAGGTTTTATTTCACAGGTAAGTATCTAGCTTTAAATAGGTATTATTCAGTTAATAATTGTAAATTTAATTTAGATCTATTTTAATTATGTTTAAGTTAAGGGGTGTTAGGGTTAGGGTTATGTCAGGGTTAGGTTTAGGGTTAGGTTTAGGGGTAGGTGTATGGGTTAATAGTTTAATTTAGGTTGTTGTGATGTGGGGGCTTGCGGTTTATGGGTTAATAGGTTTATTTAGTGGTAGTGATGTGGGAGGCCAGAGGTTTAGGGGTTAATAACTTTATTTAGTTGCGGTGATGTTGGGGAGCAACAGAATAGGGGTTAATAACTTTAATATAGTGGCGGCGATGTTGGGGTGCGGCGGAACAGGGGTTAAGAACTTTAGTATAGTGGCAGCAATATCGATAGCGGCAGATTAAGTTTTAATACCTTTATTTAGGTGTCGTGATGTCGGGGCAGCAGATTAGGGGTGTTTAGACGTGTTGTTTATGTTAGGGTGTTAGGTTTAAAATTCCCCTCTGGCTGTGCTACATCGACGATGTGCTCTTCTTTTGGGAATGCACCAAGACTGAACTAGACCAATTTCTTAATATTCTGAATTCCAACAAGTTGAACATAAAATTAATGCATGAAGCAAGCCTAAACTCAATAAACTTTCTGGACCTCCAAATCAGCAAAACTATGGATGGCAGATTGGACATGGATGTCCATAGGAAAAAGATAGCTGCTAACAGTGTTTTACATAGTTCGAGTGCACATGCCCCGAATACAATTAGGTCCCTACCCACAGGGGAATTCTTGCATATGAAACGCAATTGCTCAACAGATCAGAATTACACTCTAAGAGCAAAGGAACTGACAGAAAGACTCTTAGCAAGAGGATACAGTAAAAGAGTGATAAAAAAGGCTGAACATCGAGCAAGATCTACTACAAGAAATTAATTACTCAAGAAGAAGAACAGATCCAAACAGGAACAAATAAGGTTCATTTCAACCTACAATCCAGGAAGCAAACAAATAATAAACATCCTGGAAAACAATTGGAACATACTTAGATCTGATCCAATCTTATCGCAAATTCTGGGGGCAAAAGTGCACACTGGATTCAAAAGAACCCGTAACCTTAAAGACCTGGTGAGTCTGAGTCCTTTGGAGGGTTCTAAAACAACTGGTGCATCCAAACACGGCTCCTTCAAATGCAGAACTTGCAGTTTTATGCTGAAATTACAAGAAGTATGTGATCGCTTTAATAAATGCCACACAATTCAGTGAAACGTAAATTGCCAAACAGAGGGAGTCGTCTATGCTTTACAATGCCACTGCAAGAAACTCTACGTTGGCATGACGACCAGAAAAATAAGAACTAGATTACAAGAGCACTTAAAACATTAAAAATGCCTCAAGCAGGAAAACAACTCACGTCAGTAGCCAGACGCTTTCTTAATAAACACAATTCAAAACAATCCGATCTGAAATGTTGTGGCATCTAGAAAGCAAAAATTGGAATAAGAGGAGGTGACTTAGAAAAAACTCTTTTACGGGCAGAAAGCAGATGGATCTTCCAATTAAATTCAGTACAAGCGTTTGGTCTGAACGAACAAAACAATTTTAGTTCCTTTCTCTAAACTTCATACCAAACCATCTATTCTGTACAAGTTCAAAAATCAAAGCAAGCGTGATACAGAGTCAGGCCTTATTTATTAATATCCAACTCAGCAGGCTAATATCTGCACAAATATGTTTATCACTATCATTGTAATATAATTTCCATATTTGCTGGATTAGTTCCGTATGTAAAATTTATATAGAAGTTTAATGTACTGGAGCTCTATACACAAGCACACATCACATTGTAGGTACATTAGAATATCTAATACCATATAGTACTTGCATGTGTAAGTAGGAACCAATACAGAGATAGGACTATAATTACTAATATGAGCATCCCAATCTAGGTAACGCTACAAAATAATTTATCATTACTTACGCAAGTACTAGAATAGTCATCTATCATATAAACCACAATGCAAGTTCAAACTATCTTAGAACATAAATCCATATTAAGATCTTATCACATTTGTTCCTAATATGACCATAAATTATATTAATCACAGAATATTTTCACAACAAAATTTCACTTTATTTAACAGGCTTATTAGCCAAGTCAATATAATTTTTAGGCACCCAAATTTATTGCAATTTAGTTTATCCAATGCAACACAATTCACAACCACACATCACATTATACATTATAATATGTGCTCTAATCACCTTAGACCAAAAAACACACTTAAGAATGTATTACTCCTGTTATATGCAAATGTATACAACATATTAGACACAAGAACATTCACCAAATAGTATCACCTTAAAGCTTATAGTTTAAGTCAATATACAATCTTTGCACTCGTTCCCCAAAGGGACATTTAACTTAATTTTATTGTACTGACTTTTTATCACTTTTTTTAAATCTACTGTATTCACTAGTCCTTTAAAGAATATATGACTATGGAACAATATGACACATATTGGGGATAGGGAGAAAAGATACCAGAAACTCTTGATAAATGTGAATGTTTTATCATATCTCTATCTTCAGAAGTTCAGTGACAAATATTATACCCATTTGGAACCTCTCAAAATTTACTAGAGGAATGATTGAAGGGGAAGTGGTTACTGATATAACAGTAGAAAGGTAACAGAGAGAGAAGGAGAAATATACAAAATTATTTATTTATTTTCTCTTCCCCATATTAAGTGATAATCATCTCTAAAAACTTACAGTCCATTAATGCATAGCTTTGTAATAAACGTTGCAACAAATATAATATGAATCTGCCTCTTTGGAATAAAATATCCGTATTGTGCGCAGCCCATAACTGACAGAATCAAGATGGCTAAGATATCCACCAGATTGGCTGTTCCCTGATGACGCGTGTGATGTGGGTGTGACTAAAAGATATACGCTATAAAAAGCCGACTACCCGGTGGCGCAATCACCTTTGACAAAGCCGGTTACGGTGAAACATGTTAGGGACGTTAGGGTACTGGTGAGGAGTCCTCGGAGCTTCTGTGTTTTAGATTGCCTTAGGCATTTAGTGCAATCTCACATTTCTATTACTTGATGCAAGTTGTTTACTTTCACCAGCTTATTAAGCTGTATGACCTATCCTAAACCTCCGAGTGCTATCAGTGTATTCTCTGCAAGAGTTGGTCTCTTCACCTCTCTTGTTATGTGTTTGCTAGTTCATCAGAACTGCTTGTGCAATGATAAATGCCGACAGCGTATGCTGTTGGCATTCAGCGATGTCTGTTGGACATGATACGCTACAGCGTATCATGTCGGACAGACAATGATAAATCGGCCCCTAAGTGCTCTTGTATTTACTTTTTATGCAAATCTACTGTATTTACTGGTTCATTAAAGAATATATGACTATGGAACAATATGACACATATTGGGGATAGGGGGAACAGATACCAGAAACTCTTGATA
This sequence comes from Bombina bombina, assembly GCF_027579735.1. NCBI lineage: Eukaryota > Metazoa > Chordata > Amphibia > Anura > Bombinatoridae > Bombina > Bombina bombina. The sequence continues at coordinate 610,482,966 of NC_069502.1, read as the reverse complement.
AATGGGAATGTTTTATCATATCTCTATCTTCAGAAGTTCAGTGACAAATATTATACCCATTTGGAACCTCTCAATATTTACTAGAGGAATGATTGAAGGGGAAGTGGTTACTCATATAACAGTAGAAAGGTAACAGAGAGAGAAGGAGAAATATACAGAATTATTTATTTTCTCTTCCCCAACTCTGGTAGTTATGGGGTTGAGAAAATATTAAAGTTTAGTATACAAATATGTCAATTTAATACTGATGGAATGTATAATTTTTTGTTCAAGACAAAGAAATGTAATAATTTGGAAGGCAATTTTTTTGGACATTATATAAAAAAAAAGGAAGGAAATTTTGCAACAGCATAAAATCAAGGTTCCTTAATCATATTGTCTTAGAGATTGTCTGGCATATCGTCAACTAGTGGAACATGTTTCATATATTTGAAATGTTTATTAGTTTAGTACACATACATGTTTTAACATTTTTTTTTTCCTTTGCTGCATAAGCATATCTAGAGATGGCTATTTGATAGCGTGCACATCTATTATTATATATCTATGTTATGCCTTTGTTTCTGTAATATGTCTTTTGTGATTGTTTATTGTAAACTTCAATAAAAAAAACAAAAAAAAACAGGGAGAACTGCAGGAGGAAAATATTTTAGAGAATATGCTGGGAAGTGGCAGAGAAATTTTTATCTGAACCCCTGTTTAGCAGCACTAGCAGAGATAAAAACTACAAATTGAATTTCATACTTATAAGTCCCAATCTTAATGCAATTTTTGTACGTGCAATGTAATATAAAATAGCAGTTTTACTCTCCATTAAGTATGATTTATTCAAAACAATTTTGTGATGATTTTTAATGTAATTTAACAAAACATTTTGGGACAGATTACGAGTGGCGCTAATAGTTACACACAAGCGATATCGGATTTAAAGCCGCTGTTTGTAGTGCTCGTATTACAAGTTTAAAGTAAATGCTATTGCTTGAGCGCAATTGAAGTTAAACCACGTCAGGAAAACGTGACCTCAGGGCTCTGGTTAACTGTTTTGTTAAAGTTTGACAAAACACATAAAAAATACCTGACATAATAACACTATCTAATAAAAATTATTTAAAAATAGTTGCACAAAAAAGGTTATAAGGGCTCAAAGGTCTCAGGTGTTAGAAAAAAAAAAGGCAGGCAAAGGGCTTTAACATAGAGATATATACATATTCATGTCTAAATATGTAAATGTATGTGTATATATATATATATATGTATATATATATATATATATATGTATGTATTTACAGATATATATAAACACTTAAATACAGACAAAACGTCACTTTATAATCACAGTAAAAAGTATGTTTAAAAAGACCTGCACCCTGGCAGTTTAGCTGGAAAGTGAGAGTGCTCTCCTGTGTTCCTATATATATATATATATATATATATATATATATATATATATATATATATATATATATATATACAGGTAGCCCTCAGTTTACGCCGGGGTTAGGTTCCAGAAGGAATGGTTGTAAATCGAAACTGTTGCAAATTGAAACCCAGTTTATAATGTAAGTCAATGGGAAGTGAGGGAGTTAGGTTTCAGGCCCCTCTCAAAATTGTCATCAGTAACATCTAATACATTATTTTTAAAGCTTTGAAATAAAGACTTTAAATGCTAAACAGTATTATAAACCTAATAAAATAATCACACAACACAGAATATATAATTAAACTAAGTTAAATGAACAAAAACATTTGCTAAACAGCATTATAAACCTAATAAAATAATCACACAACACAGACTTCACTTGCATTTTTCTGCAAACTTTTCTTTCTATGCATTCCAATCTGGACTGATTTATAGACAGGAAGATCTTGTTACTTTGAAATCTGCTCGATAGCTCAGAACTGGTTAAACTGATTTAATTTCAGCTTGCTTGGCTTTGCTGCAACACAAGCGGACAGCTCCACCTACTGGCTATTTTAATAAATGCACTGCTTCTCAATGCTTTTCAATAGCAGTCACATGACCGGGAAAAAAGGTTGCTATTCTGAAACGGTGTAAATTGAACCGTTGTAAAACGAGGGCCACCTGTATATATATATATATGTGTGTGTGTGTATTTACAGACATATATAAACACTTAAATACAGACAAATATATAAGTGCATTGGAGCCTTTTGCATTCAAGTAGATGAAAACATGAAAAAGCATATTTATGCAATATTGATATTTAATAAAGTGTTATACTATGTTTTTACAGTACATATTTTACATTCCAAATCATAGCAGAATGTGTTTTATGTATTTTAAATAGATATTCCTATATATATATATCTGTATGTATCTATACCTACATATAATTATATAAATATATATGTATATAGATGAAATGAAAGAAAGCACTCACAGGACTTCTTACTTCTTACTTCTTATTCTGAGGAAGGGGTCAATTTGAACCTCGAAATGTCAAATTAAAGTCAAGTTGCCTTTTGGTTAACCCACAAGTAAGAAGTCCTGTGAGTGCTTTCTTTCATTTCATCTGTTTGGTACATGTTAGCACCCAGGCTGATGTCTCAGGAGGCTGGATTTACTATATGAGTGGTTATATATATATATATATATATATATATATATATATATATATATATATATATATATATATATATATATATATATACATACACTCACCTGCCACTTTATTAGGTACACCTGTTCAATTGCTTGGTAACACAAATTTCTAATCAGCCAATCATAAGGCAGCAACTCAATGCATTTAGGCATCTAGACGTTATGAAGACGACTTGCTGAAGTTCAAACCAAGCTTTAGAATGGGGAAAAAAGGGGATTTAAGTGACTTTGAGCGTGGCATTGTTGTTGGTCTAAGTATTTTAAAAACTGACTGATCTACTGGGATTTTCATGCACAACCATCTCTAGGGTTTACAGAAAATGGTCCAAAAAAGAGAAAATATCCAGTGAGCGGCAGTTTAATGGATGAAAATGCCTTGTTGATGTCTGAGGTCAGAGGAGAATGGGCAGACTGGAGAATGGGCAGACTGGGTCGAGATGATAGAAAGGCAACAGTAACTCAAATAACCACACATTACAACCAGGGTATGCAGAATACCATCTTTGAATGCACAACACATTAAACCTTGATGCAGATGAGCTATAGCAGCAGAAGACCACACCGGGTGCCACTCCTGTCAGTTAAGAACAGGAAACTGAGGCTACAATTCGCACAGGCTCACCAAAATTAATAAAATAGAAGATTGGAAAAACGTTGCCTGGACTGATGAGTCTTGATTTCAGCTGTGACATTCAGATGGTAGGGTCAGAATTTGGCTTAAACAACATGAAAGCATGGATCCATCCTTCCTTGTATCAACGGTTCAGGCTGGTGGTGGTGGTGTAATGGTGTGAGGGATATTTTCTTGGCACACTTTAGGCCCCTTAGTACCAATTGAGCTTTGTTCAAACGCTATGGCCTACCTGAGTATTGTTGCTGACCATGTCCATCCCTTTATGACTATAGTGTACCCATCTTCTGATGGCTACTTCCAGCAGGATAATGGGCCATGTAACAAATCTCAAATCATCTCAAACTGGTTTCTTGAACATGACAATGAGTTTACTGTACTCCAATGGCCTCCCCAGTCACCAGATCTCAATCTAATAGAGCACCTTTGGGATGTGGTGGAACGGGAGATTCGCATAATGGATGTGTAGCCTACAAATTGCAGCAACTGCGTGATGCTATCATGTCAATATGGACCAAAATGTCTGAGGAATGTTTCCAACACCTTGCCACTAAGAATTAAGGCAGTTCTGAAGGCAAAAGCTATACCTAATAAAGTGGCCGGTGGCTGTATATATAGGTATAGATATATATTGTACCAAAATACCATCAGATATATGAAGAAACATGTATTTATGAATAATTAGAACATATACTGCTATGTGAAGAACATTGGAATGTAAAATAATAATATATTTATGTCAGGTTAGTGCACTTAAGAATATGCGGTAGGGTGTTTTTTTCCCACTTTTTTTGCTCCATTGTCTTCTAAGGGGGAATACTTTAATATTCTAAGTTTGGCTTTTTGAGCGCATTGGGTTTTACTTTTAACTTGTAATATGAGTGCCACCCAACAAGAGCAAAAAGCCTACTTGTAGAGGAGTTAGCGTGCGAGTGGGCGCGTTAAATACTGCTCCACTCGTAATCTGGCCCTTAATTTATTTTATACAGTTTTTAAGTTATGATTTTTGTCAGCTCTATTACCTCCTTCATATACTTAATATAATGAAAGGAACACCCCTTTTCTGAGACACACTGTTCTCAGGGTAAAAATTGTCTTTAGAGGGGCTTTAATAATAGTGAGATTTCTTAGCGAATCTCACTAGCCCAGATACCTTTACATAATCTGAGCCACATAAATTTGCTTCTGCCAGGAACTAGCAAACATAATTTATTTTGCATCAGAATATTTATTGTATCAAAGCTGTACACTGCATATTTTATGATACTGTTTATCCATTTGATTTGCAGTGAAGTGGTAACATTAAAAATAATTAATTTATGCTTTAGAGATGAAAGTTTGCCAAGTGAAATAAAATATTGTTAAAAAGAATTTTTTTTTCAACAATATCTTTAAAAAAATTAAATTATACACAATCTTTAATTTTGCACTTTTCAAATGTCATTGTTTTCATGGTTGCAGTAGAAGCTTGTTGACAGCTGAAGAGCATATGTAAATCTACTACATAATGTATTATTTTATCCACCCTTTTTACCCATCATAACCTAGTTTGTGACTGAGTAACAATAAAAGGAAAGGATTAACTCATTCACTAAAACCTCACTAACACATCTGTACTGCTCTGATAAAGGAAAGGACAAAGCTATTTGATGATTTATGCCAGGGCAATCTGAAATAGCACTTCCCACAATGAAAGTTTGAGAGCATTTCATTTTAATTTGCTGTGCAGAGTTTACTATTGGATGTTTTCAATTGGGAGTACATTAGTGGGTATAGCCAGAAAACTGTTGTGGAGAGGGTACTTCACAACAAGAACTGAAAATCTATAAGCAGCTTGGGGCTTTTTAACTCCCTTTCTATTGTGTAGAACAAGCAGCTGTGAAGATTGAACTATCTTCTGCCCTATTCTACCACTGGATGTTACCAAATAATTGACTAAGAGGGTAATCAGGATTATGTTTTAAATAGAAGTCACGTCTTCAAACTGAAATAATGTCTCTTTGTAAAGGCAGTTTTCTAGCTCATGTTCACATAGCTAGTCTGAAAGCAGTAATTGGGTGGGACTCAAATAAGACATGATGTTTCTTTGCTTTAGACAACATGATAAATACAAATAAAAGAGGATAACTTCTGATCTCAGAAGCATATTATTTGTAAGATGAAGCTCTTATAGAAATTGAAAACAAAAGTGTACGATTTTCAGTTGCCCTTCTTGATATTAGCAGGCTTCAAAGGATAATGTCCTATTGTATTTATATATTCAACAATTCAACAAATTTATGAAAAACCTAATCAAAATAAATGAACTGTGCAAAAAAAACAAAAAACTTTTTCTGAACTAAAAATATATTCAGTGTTATATAAAAAGTAAGAATAAAGGTAAATACACATGGAAAATTGACAAAATATGTGACTCTAAACAAAATCAGCATCTAGACTGAAGACGCACATATATGCTGCCCGGTACATGATAATTCCCCATACATATTATTTGTTTTATGGCAACGATTTGTCATAACCGTATCCAGCAACAACACTTACATATAAATACAACATAAAAGGGAACTATTTCATGGATATTTTTTTTATATATACATAAAATATTATTGCAAATTTTCATGATAATTAAGAGTCATAACTTAGCATTTGTTGTTAATCAAACAAAACATAGATATGGCTTGGCCTGTAAGGATGCTTACTGTACTGTTTATACTTTTAAATACTCACAGCTAGATTACGAGTTTGGCGTTATGAGTGAAAAAGCATCGTTATGGCTCATAACGATGCTTTTTCCCTAACGCTGCTATTACAAGTCTTGTCAGAATAGGTGTACCGCACACTTTTTTGGCCGTCACGCAATGTCAGTATCGCAGTTAAAGAAAAGTCATTTTTCAATGGGACTTCCATAGCGCCGATATTGTGAGTTTTGCTGTGAGGCCACAGCCTAAAATTACAAGATCCGTACCGCCATCTAAAGTCAGTAGTTATGAGTTTTACGTTACAAAGCTGTAGCGTAAAACTCATAACTAAACTGTCACAAAGTACACTAACACCCATAAACTACCTATTAACCCCTAAACCGAGGCCCTCCCGCATCGCAAATACTATATTAAACTTATTAACCCCTAAGATGCCGCTCCGGACATCGCCACCATTTAAAAAATGTATTAACCCCTATTCCGTCGCTTCCCGACATCGTCACCACTATAATAAACGTATTAACCCCTAAACGGCCGCCTTCCTGCATCGCAAACACTATTTAAATATTATTTACCCCTAATCTGCCGTCCACCCACACTGCCGCTATACTAAACCTATTAACTCCTAAACCTAACCCTAAAGTAACCGTAACCCTAACACCCCCTAACTTTAACATAATTATAATACAGCTAAACTAAAGTTACAATTATTAACTAAATAATACCTATTTAAAACTAAATACTCACCTGTAAAAAAAAAACCTAAGATAGCTACAATATAACTAATAGTTATATTGTAGCTAGCTTAGGTTTTATTTTTATTTCACAGGTAAGTTTGTATTTATTTTAACTAGGTAGACTAGTTAGTAAATAGTTATTAACTATTTACTAAATACCTAGTTAAAATAAATACAGTTACCTGTAAAATAAAACCTAACCTGCCTTACACTAAAACCTAACATTACAATAAAATAAAATAACTAAATTAATACAATACATTTATCTAAATTACAAAAAAATAAACACTAAATTACACAAAATAAAAAAACTAAATTATCAAAAATAAAAACGAATTACACCTAATCTAATAGCCCTATCAAAATAAAAAAGCCCCCCCAAATAAAAAAACCCTAGCCTACACTAAACAGCCAATAGAATGCAAACTCAATCCTATTGACTGATTGGATCAGCCAATAGGATGAAAGCTCAATTCTATTGGCTGATTGCAAAAGCCAATAGGATTTTTTCTCCTTTTATTTTATTTTGGCTGATAGATTTCCATCAGCCAATCGGAATGTAAGGGAACCCATCTTGGATGACGTACCTTAAAGCGAAACTTCATTCTACGTTGACCATCGGAAGAAGAGGATGCTCCACGCCGAATGTCTTGAAGATGGACCCGCTCCACGCTGGATGGATGGAGATAGAAGATGCCATCTGGATGAAGACTTCTGCCGTCTGGATGAGGATGGATGTCCGGTCTTCGAAAACTGTAAGTGGATCGTCGGGGGTTAGTGTTAGGTTTTTTTAAGGGTTTATTAGGTGGGTTTTATTTTAGCTTAGGGTTTGGGCAGTAAAAGAGCTAAATGCCCCTTTTAAGGGCAATGCCCATCCAAATGCCCTTTTCAGGGCAATGGGGAGCTTAGGTTTATTTAGATAAGTTTATTTGGGGGTTTGGTTGTGTGGGTGGTGGGTTTTACTGTTGGGGGGTTGTTTGTATTTTTTTTTACAGGTAAAAGAGCTGATTTCTTTGGGGCAATGCCCCACAAAAGGCCCTTTTAAAGGCGATTGGCAGTTTAGTGTAGGCAAGATTTTTTTTTATTTTGATAGGGCTATTAGATTAGGAGTAATTCGTTTTTATTTTTGATAATTTTGTTTTTTATTTTGTGTAATTTAGTGTTTATTTTTTTTGTAATTTAGATAAATCTATTGTATTCATTTAATTTATTTTACTTTATTGTAATGTTAGGTTTTAGTGTAAGGCAGGTTAGGTTTTATTTTACAGGTAAGTTTGTATTTATTTTAGCTAAATAGTTAGTAAATAGTTAATAACTATTTACTAACTAGTCTACCTAGTTAAAATAAATACAAACTTAGCTGTTAAATAAAAATAAAACTTAAGCTAGCTAATATATAACTATTAGTTATATTGTAGCTAGCTTAGCTTTTATTTTACAGGTAATTACTTAGTTTTAAATAGGAATTTTTTAGGTAATAATTGTAAGTTTTATTTAGATTTATTTTAATTATATTTAAGTTAGGGGGTGTTAGGATTAGGGTTACGTTAGGGTTAGGTATAGCGGCGGTGTGGGCGGACGACAAATTAGGGGTTAATAATATTTAAATAGTGTTTGCGATGTGGGAGGGCGGTGGTTTAGGGGTTAATAACTGTAATGTAAGTGGCGGCGATGTTAGGAGCAGCAGATTAGGGGGTTAATAGTTATATTTATGTGGCGGCGATGTTAAGGGCGGCAGATTAGTGGTTAATAGTTTTATGTAGGGGGCGGCAGATTAGGGGTGTTTAGACATGGGGTTTATGTTAGGGTGTTAGGTTTAAAGGTAACTTTTTCTTTTCCCATAGACATCAATGGGGCTGCTTTACAGAGCTTTTGTTTCCGCGATCGCAGGTGTTAGGCTTTTTTTTTGCCGGCTCTCCCCATTGATGTCTATGGGGAAATCGTGCACGAGCACATCAAAGCAGCGCTTGTATTCAGATGAGGTATGGAGCTGTATACCTGTGAACCTGTAATACCTGTAATACCAGCGCTATGAAAGGTGAGCGGTGAAAATAGCGTACAACTAATTAGCTAGCAACCATAACGCAAAACTCGTAATCTGGCTGTCAGTTAGTCTCTCCCACTCTCTATCTATCTAGGCTCACTTAATTTTAATATCTCTCTCTCTCAGCTATCTATCTATCTCTCTATCTATCGATCTTTATTCTATCTATCTGGTAGACTTGTGTGTGGCGGAAAAATTTGTTTGGATTCGTTTCGGACCAATTCGGATATTTTTGAATTTCATTTTCGGATCGATTCAAATTCAGATACATTCGAATGTATTTGTTTCGGATTCATTCGGATTCAAATAATTTTGGATGCATTCAGATGTATTCAGTTCAGATTCGATTAGTAAATTCGGAAGTTCGGTATGTGTTAGGTGGGATGTGCTGTGTGTTAGACTAGTATTATGTACTGTATATTAGGTGTAACCCATCTGAATCAACATAAGTACCAACCTCACAGGTACCAGCTGCACTATATGCACAGAGCTAGCAGAGGTATATAACCTAATATACAGTACATAATACTAGTGTAATACACAGCACATCCCACCTTAGTAACAACCTCACAGTTACCAGCTACATAATGTGCCCTGCACAGAGCTAGCAGAGTGATATAACCTAATATACTGTTCAATACTAGTGTAATTGTAATTAGTCCATGACCAAAAAAATGTAACAAATAAATCCGAATTAATTAATACAAATGCATTTGGATTAGTTTCTTTTCGTTGCTAGGATAATTCGGAATTTCAAATCGATCCAAAGCTCCGAATTTGACAAATGTGTCCGAATTTCGATTCGGAATGCAATGAAATGCACATGTCTATCTATCTAGTTAATCACAATCCTAAAGAATTGTTATCGACCCCTATCTATAAATCTCACTAGTCATAATAACCAGCGGTAGATTATTCTCTTTTATTAAAACAAAATTTATTGGGAATAGCTAAGTTGCGATATAACACATAGCAATATAGATACAATTGGCCCAGCAAAAGTGGAAGGTAGAGCCTCTTCTCTAAACCTGGTAGAACACAGTTCATTAAAGCAATCTTTTCATCTGACCTTACTTAGGAAATTGATTCACTTCCTGAAATGTTCACAAGCTTCACCTTTTTTTAAAGTCTATCAAGCTACTCTGGTCAAGCTATAAAACCCAAGTCATCTTTCAAATTGCCACTCCTATAAAATTATGATGGAGACCCCAGAGAGTTTCTTAGTCAGTGTCAATAAGAACTGTAGTTGCTCTAAGGCTAGCAGAGCTTTTATCACTTGTTTACTTTGAGCTTAGTGTCAAAGGATATTAAACACTGCAATGAATTCATTAATTTCACCTCAGAAGAATAAGAATCTTTGGCTCATGAGATGTCATGGGATAGGCTATCTGAGTGTATAAAGGATTAATTAGCACATTTGAAAGATGCCTAGACTAATGCATGTTCATACTATTCATCTTGATTTTGAGTTTGCCTGATCACCTGGTCTGCACATGTCCCAACAAAACTTGCCATGAACAAGCAAGAAATGCCAAAGCATAGCATGCAATGGAGGAAACTTCATACCACTCCAGTCTCTGGTGCCACTCTGGATATGAAACTAGTTGGTACAGAATTTATCAACAGACTTGACTCATTCACCTATCAATTGGAGCACCTTGTTAACAGAACAAATTTAAAGGAGCTCTAAACACAATTTAAGTGTATAATCAAGAAATGCATAATAAAAAGACAGTGCAAAAGCAGTGATTTTGAATTTAGTTTAATTTTCCGTCCCACTGCATCATGTGACAGCATTTATCCAATCACAAAATGCAGATACATATATACTGTGAATTCTCGCACATACTTAGTATGAGTTGGTGTCTCAAAAAGTGTGCATATAAAAAGATTCTGCACTTTTAGATAATGGAAATGTATTGTAAAGTTATTTAAAATTGTGTGCTTACTGTGTTAGCGCTATTACAGGTTATTACAATTACAATGGTTTAATGTTGACTTTAGTGTTTCTTTAACATGCTCAATTGTTCCATTTTTCAGTAATACTATTACTGATAGTACAGCTCAAACATGCCATTAAAAACAATTTTAACATATTTTTTTAATTTTAAACCAAAAACAGCACCACATGCAAACACATAGTGCTGATCAATGCATTAAAAGGGCCCCTGATTTGTAAATATGCACAATGTTGACTTGGTTTTGGCTTTTATCACGCGAGCCCAGTACTACTTCTGCATTAAAGGGACATTAAAGGGACAGTAAAGTCACAAAAAATCTTTCATGATTTAAATAGGGCATCTAATTTTAAACATTTTTCCAATTAACTTTTATTACCAATTTTGCTTTGTTCTCTTGGTATTCTTAGTTGAGAGCTAAATCTAGGAGGTATTCTTAGTTGAAAGCTAAATCTAGGAGGTTCATGTGTTTCTTAGACCTTGAAGACTGCCTCTAATCGGAAAGCATTTTGACAGTTTATAAGTGTATAATCAAGAAATGCATAATAAAAAGACAGTGCAAAAGCAGTGATTTTGAATTTAGTTTAATTTTCCGTCCCACTGCATCATGTGACAGCATTTATCCAATCACAAAATGCAGATACATATATACTGTGAATTCTCGCACATACTTAGTATGAGTTGGTGTCTCAAAAAGTGTGCATATAAAAAGATTCTGCACTTTTAGATAATGGAAATGTATTGTAAAGTTATTTAAAATTGTGTGCTTACTGTGTTAGCGCTATTACAGGTTATTACAATTACAATGGTTTAATGTTGACTTTAGTGTTTCTTTAACATGCTCAATTGTTCCATTTTTCAGTAATACTATTACTGATAGTACAGCTCAAACATGCCATTAAAAACAATTTTAACATATTTTTTTAATTTTAAACCAAAAACAGCACCACATGCAAACACATAGTGCTGATCAATGCATTAAAAGGGCCCCTGATTTGTAAATATGCACAATGTTGACTTGGTTTTGGCTTTTATCACGCGAGCCCAGTACTACTTCTGCATTAAAGGGACATTAAAGGGACAGTAAAGTCACAAAAAATCTTTCATGATTTAAATAGGGCATCTAATTTTAAACATTTTTCCAATTAACTTTTATTACCAATTTTGCTTTGTTCTCTTGGTATTCTTAGTTGAGAGCTAAATCTAGGAGGTATTCTTAGTTGAAAGCTAAATCTAGGAGGTTCATGTGTTTCTTAGACCTTGAAGACTGCCTCTAATCGGAAAGCATTTTGACAGTTTTTCACCACTAGAGGGTGTTAGTTCATGTGTTTCATATAGATAACATTGAGCTCTGGCACGTGAAGCTCCTAAGCGCAAGCACTGATTGGCTAAAAATGCATGTCTGTCAAAAGAACTGAAATAAGGGGGCAGTTTGCAAAGGCTTAGATACAAGGTAATCACAGAGGTAAAAAGTATATTATTATAACTGTGTTAGTTATGCAAAATTGGGGAATGGTTAATAAAGGGATTATCTACCTTTTTAAACAACAAAAATTTTGGTGTTTACTGTCCCTTTAAACACTAAGGGCTAGATTACAAGTGGAGCAGTATTTTGCACATTCACTAGAGCGCTGACTCCGCTAGAATTAAGTTTTTTGCAATAGTTGGTTTGCACTCATATTATGAGTTAAATGTAAACTGTTTTTGCTCTAGCGGCAATACATAGAAATATGTATGTATGAATAAACAGAATATATTCTGTTATGCAAAGAACATTGGAAAATGAAATATTCATATTTTCATGTGGGGTTAGCGCAAATGAGGATATGCAATTGGGTTTGCGCAAGAGTTTTCTTCATTGACTTCTATGGGGGAATACATGAACGCACACGCAATATTCACCCTCTCATGTCTCCTAGGAGATCAAGATATGGAATTGAAACTCTGTCATGTGCATAGGTAAAAGATTACTGCTATTGTAACTAAGGTACTGAATGAAATCACCTATTTTATGATGGCATCCCAGATAAAATAACTAGGAGTTAAATTAACCCCATTGCACAGCTTTTTGATCTAAATTGTGGTTACCATGTGTATATAATAATAAAACTATTATTGAACGTTTGTAGTGTAGTGCTTCAACATATGAATTGCAGGAGAAGAGACCACTAAAGAAAACGCTTGGAATAAAGTCAAGTGTGGGTGATACACCAAATAAATGTAAAGGAAAGGAATCCAAGATAGTGGATTCAGATCTATAAGTAAGTAAATAATTTTTCTTGATTGTAGTTGTCCATTAGCGTGGTCACACACTGGCTAATAATGTGTGCTTTTTAATACATGAAATGACCCCTGTTACACCACAAATAAAATATATATATTGACAGTCTCTGATTGCAACTAAATCAAAAGCAACAATGTTGCTGCAGCTGATGTTAGCTTAGTTTATATATCAATATGAGATAACGTAACGAGTATTCTTGTCACACAGTTATATTGTGGACCACTCTGTTATCCTCTTATGAAACTGTCAGTCTGGTTACTTAGCGATTCTTAAATAAATACTTCCTCAAATAGGAATATAGATTGCTAACTGTGTTAGCGCTATTACAGGTTATTACAATTACAACACAATTAGCTACACGTGGGGCGCAATCCGATATGCAGTGTAGTTTGTGGCGCAAGCGAGGGAACCCACGCCGCCCGCAGTTTCAGCTCGCAACTCGAGCTATCCTATATACGGCGCCGTCAGAGGCTAAAGTGCCGTAAGTCTGACAAACTAGCGATGTCCAGAAATCTGCGTAAGTACAAATTTCTGGAGTTGCCAGTGACTTACGGCACTTTAGAAACTGCCGGCGCCTACAAAACCTGACTAAGTAATTAAATCTCCCGTACTGTCTAACACGCCTCCCAAACATAGCCCGACACGTCTAACCCTCTATCCGCTATCCCCCCTCACTCTCCTAACAATAAAAAATGTATGAACCCCTAAACCGCTGCTCTCGGACCCCGCCGCCACCTAATAAAGTTATTAACCCCTAAACCGCCACTCCCGGACCCCGCCGCCAGCTATATTAAATCTATAACCCCCTAATGTGAGCCCCTACCCCGCCGCCATCTACCTTACCTACCCCCTAAAGTGAGCCCCTACCCCGCCGCCATCTATTTTAAAATTATTAACCCCTAATTTAATCCCCCTACACCGCCGCCACCTATATTAAATTAATTAACCCCTAATCTAATCCCCCTACCCCGCCGCCACCTATATTAAATTATTTAACCCCTAATCTAATCCCCCTACCCCGCCGCCACCTATATTAAATTATTTAACCCCTAAATTACTAAACTATCCCTACCACTAAACCTAAGTCTAACCCTACAAATAGCCCTGAAAAGGGCTTTTTGCGTGACATTACCCCAAAGTAAACTGCTCTATTGCCAGCCCTTAAAAGGGCCTTTTGCGTGACATTGCCCCAAAGTAACAGCTCTATTGCCAGCCCTTAAAAGGGCTTTTTGCGGGGCATGCCCCAAAGAATTCAGCTCTTTTACCAGCCCTTAAAAGGGCTTTTGGCGGGGCATTGTCACAAAGTAATCAGCTCTTTTGCATCTAATCTAAATCCCCCTACACCGCCGCCACCTATAATAAATGTATTAACCCCTAATCTAATCCCCCTACACCGCCGCCACCTATATTAAACACATTAACCCCTAATCTAATCCCCCTACACCGCCGCCACCTATATTAACTATATTAACCCTAATTATATTAGGGTTAATATAGTTAATATAGTTATTATATTATATATATTAACTATATTAACCCTAATTATATTAGGGTTAATATAGTTAATACCGTTATTATATTATATATATATTAAGTATAATAACCCTATCTAACTCTAACATCCCTAACTAAACTCTTATTAAAATAAATCTAATATTAATATTATTAATTAAAATATTCCTATTTAAATCTAAATACTTACCTATAAAATAAACCCTAAGATAGCTACAATGTAATTAATAATTACATTGTAGCTATTTTAGGGTTTATATTTATTTTACAGGTAACTTGGTATTTATTTTAACTAGGTACAATAGCTATTAAATAGTTAATAACTATTTAATAGCTACCTAGTTAAAATAATTACCTATTTACCTGTAAAATAAATCCTAACCTAAGTTACAAATACACCTACACTATCAATAAATTAAATAAACTACAAATATCTAAACTAAAATACAATTAAATAAACTAAACTAAATTACAGAAAAAAACAAACACTAAATTACAAAAAAAAAAAAGATTACAAGATTTTTAAGCTAATTACACCAATTCTAAGCCCCCTAATAAAATAATAAAGCCCCCCAAAATAAAAAAAAAATTCCCTTCCCTATTCTAAATAAAAAAGTTAGCTCTTTTACCTTACCAGCCCTTAAAAGGGCCTTTTGCGGGGCATGCCCCAAAGAAAACTGCTCTTTTGCCTGAAAAAAAGCACACAATACCACCCCCCAACATTACAACCCACCACCCACATACCCCTAATCTAACCCAAACCCCCCTTAAATAAACCTAACACTACCCCCCTGAAGATCTCCCTACCTTGTATTCACCCAGCCGGGCAGAACTCTTCATCTGATCCGGGCGATGTCTTCAATCAAGCGGCAGAGAGTTTTCTTCCATCCGGCGATGTCTTCAAGGAAGCGGCAGAAAGTCTTCTTCCATCCGGGCGATGTCTTCAAGCAAGCGGCAGAGAGTCTTCTTCCATCCGGCGATGTCTTCAAGCAAAGCGGCATCTTCAATCTTCTTTCTTCGCTCCTCCGCCACGGAGCATCCATCCGGCACGACGACTTCCCGACGAATGAGGTTCCTTTAAATTACGTCATCCAAGATGGCGTCCGTCAAATTCCGATTGGCTGATAGGATTCTATCAGCCAATCGGAATTAAGGTAGAAAAATCTGATTGGCTGATTCAATCAGCCAATCAGATTCAAGTTCAATCCGATTGGCTGAACCAATCAGCCAATCGGATTGAACTTGAATCTGATTGGCTGATTCAATCAGCCAATCAGATTTTTCTACCTTAATTCCGATTGACTGATAGAATCCTATCAGCCAATCGGAATTCGACGGACGCCATCTTGGATGACATCATTTAAAGGAACCTCATTCGTCGGGAAGTCGTCGTGCCGGATGGATGCTCCGTGGCGGAGGAGCGAAGAAAGAAGATTGAAGATGCCGCTTTGCTTGAAGACATCGCCGGATGGAAGAAGACTCTCTGCCGCTTGCTTGAAGACATCGCCGGATGGAAGAAGACTCTCTGCCGCTTGATTGAAGACATCGCCCGGATCGGATGAAGAGTTCTGCCCGGCTGGGTGAATACAAGGTAGGGAGATCTTCATGGGGGTAGTGTTAGGTTTATTTAAGGGGGGTTTGGGTTAGATTAGGGGTATGTGGGTGGTGGGTTGTAATGTTGGGGGGTGGTATTGTGTTTTTTTTCAGGCAAAAGAGCAGTTTTCTTTGGGGCATGCCCTGCAAAAGGCCCTTTTAAGGGCTGGTAAGGTAAAAGAGCTAACTTTTTTAATTTAGAATAGGGTAGGGATTTTTTTTTTATTTTGGGGGGCTTTATTATTTTATTAGGGGGCTTAGAATAGGTGTAATTAGCTTAAAAATCTTTAAAATAAATCTAATATTATTATAATTAATTAAAATATTCCTATTTAAATCTAAATACTTACCTATAAAATAAACCCTAAGATAGCTACAATGTAATTAATAATTACATTGTAGCTATTTTAGGGTTTATATTTATTTTACAGGTAAATAGGTAATTATTTTAACTAGGTAGCTATTAAATAGTTATTAACTATTTAATAGCTATTGTACCTAGTTAAAATAAATACCAAGTTACCTGTAAAATAAATATAAACCCTAAAATAGCTACAATGTAATTATTAATTACATTGTAGCTATCTTAGGGTTTATTTTATAGGTAAGTATTTAGATTTAAATAGGAATATTTTAATGAATAATATTAATATTAGATTTATTTTAATAAGAGTTTTGTTAGGGATGTTAGAGTTAGATAGGGTTATTATACTTAATATATATATAATATAATAACGATATTAACTATATTAACCCTAATATAATTAGGGTTAATATAGTTAATATATATAATATAATAACTATATTAACTATATTAACCCTAATATAATTAGGGTTAATATATTTAATATAGGTGGCGGCGGTGTAGGGGGATTAGATTAGGGGTTAATGTGTTTAATATAGGTGGCGGCGGTGTAGGGGGATTAGATTAGGGTTTAATACATTTATTATAGGTGGCGGCGGTGTAGGGGGATTTTGATTAGATGCAAAAGAGCAGTTTACTTTGTAACAAAGCCCCGCGAAAAGCCCTTTTAAGGGCTGGTAAAAGAGCTGAATTCTTTGGGGCATGCCCCGCAAAAAGCCCTTTTAAGGGCTGGCAATAGAGCAGTTTACTTTGGGGTAATGTCACACAAAAAGCCCTTTTCAGGGCTATTTGTAGGGTTAGACTTAGGTTTAGTGGTAGGGATAGTTTAGTAATTTAGGGGTTAAATAATTTAATATAGGTGGCGGCGGGGTAGGGGGATTAGATTAGGGGTTAATTAATTTAATATAGGTGGCGGCGGGGTAGGGGGATTAGATTAGGGGTTAAATAATTTAATATAGGTGGTGGCGGGGTAGGGGGATTAGATTAGGGGTTAATTAATTTAATATAGCTGGCGGCGGTGTAGGGGGATTAAATTAGGGGTTAATTAATTTAATATAGCTGGCGGCGGTGTAGGGGGATTAAATTAGGGGTTAATTAATTTAATATAGCTGGCGGCGGTGTAGGGGGATTAAATTAGGGGTTAATAATTTTAAAATAGATGGCAGCGGTGTAAGGGGCTCACTTTAGGGGGTAGTTTAATGTAGGTGGCGGCGGGGTAGGCGCTCACATTAGGGGGTTATTCTTTTATTGTAGGTGGCGGCGGGGTCCGGGAGCGGCGGTTTAGGGGTTAATAACTTTATTAGGGATTGCGGCGGGGATCACGGTTGACAGGTAGATAGACATTGCGCATGCGTTAGGTATTAGGTTTTATTTAGCAGATCGTGGTTGACAGCTAGATAGACATTGCGCATGCGTTAGGTGTTAGGTTTATTTTGTAGCTAGTTTAGGGAGTTACGGGGCTCCAATAGACAGCGTAAGGCTTACTACGGCTGCTTTTTGTGGCGAGGTGAAAATGGAGTAAGATGTCTCCATTTTCGCCACGTAAGTCCTTACGCTGTATATTGGATACCAAACTGCGCTGGTTTGGTATACCTGCCTATGGCCCAAAAAACTACGGGCGACGGCAGAAATATACGAGCGTAACTTCTAGGTTACGCTGTATATAGGATACCAAACCAGTGCGAAAATTCAGCGTCGCCGGCATTTGCGGGCGACGCTGCATATCGGATCGGGCCCCCGGTAGTCATACTACATCAGAAATATCTCTCGCACTAGCTGTGTGTTATCAATACTCTAACGCGGATATCATTGTATTTTCATTAAATAAAATGTACTCCCATTAGTTCTAAATCCCCTTCTGACGTGTTTTGCCCTAACCGGCTTTATCAAATTACAGTTACACTCATAATAACACCATCTAATAAAAATTATTCAAAAAAATATTGCACAAAAAAAGTTATAAGGGTTCAAAGATAAAAGTAAATTTGAAAGTTGTTAAAAATTGAATGCCCAATTGGAATCATGAAAGTTTAATTTTGACTAGACTGTCCTTTTAAGGTGTGTGAGGTTTACGTTTAAGGTTAATTGTCATCCGGGGCATTACAAGGAATTATAGTAGCATAGTGATTTTCACAGCTGAGGAAATACAATGTCACGGTGAGTAGTAACCTCTCTATTGTAGTTGTACCCAGCAGTTTAATGTCTATTTAAGCTTCAGAAAGAAATACAGGAAGACACAGTGGGCCTTCTGGTTTTTATCTGCCTTCAACATCAATGTTTCTATGTATTATTTATTATACATTCTCTATGAAACTGCACATTTATTCTCTGTATACAATTAGAGATGGCACCTAGATGGTATTTTACTGTCACTGGGCTAGATTACAAATGGCATGCTCATTTTTTCGCTTGTGCGCTAACTTTGCTGAAACTTTTAAAGCAGGCAGGTTAGATTGCGTATTACTAGTTGAAAGTAAAAAGCGTGCGATCGAAAGTCCAATGCATGCTAATTTCAGAACTTCGTATATCGTGGCCGTGTTGATTTCTTCTCCCATTTATCAAGCCCGTGTTTCTTGCGAGCCTGCAGTCTAAAGACCACTGCTCCATAACCTGTCCGCCTGCTCTGAGAAGGCAGAGTGACATTGCCGCAATTCAACCCGATCAAGTACAATCGGGTTGATTAAAACCCCCCTGGGCATTGCACAAACAGCTCACAAGAGCAGCTGGTGCAATGCTGAATACGGAGATCAGGTCCGACAGACCTTTGTTAAATAGGCCCCATAGACTTCAATTGGGCACACTGTAAAAAAAACAACCTAATACTTATCGCTCTTGTGCAAATCTGACACCGCATTAGACAGACAGCGCTAAACCCGAAGTGAGTTAGGAATATTTGATATTCCAATGTTCTTTACATGGTAGAAAAATGTATTTTATTTTTTAAATATTTATATACATATATATATTTTTTTTGTAAAACATATATCTGGGTGATTCTCACGAAATCTTGGTTTCAAAGATTTCAAACATGAAATATTTAAAAAGTCTTCTATCAACAAACTTTCTTTTTTAGGCATTAATAACAAGGTCTGAAGTGTTTGCGAGCATTGATTTAAAAATATTTACTGACAATTTAACACCTTTTTGAACATATTTTCCAAAACAAGTCCTTAAAGGGATAGTAAAGTTCAAATTAAACTTTCATGATTCAGATAGGGCATGTCATTTTAAACAACTTTCTAATTTACTTTTATCATCAAATTTGCTTTGTTCTCTTGGTATTCTTAGTTGTTGAAAGCTAAACCTAGGTAGGCTCATATGTTAATTTCTAAGCCCTTGAAGGCCGCCTCTTATTTGAATGCATTTGACAGTTTTCAACAGCTAGAGGGCGTTAGTTCATGCGTTTCATATAAATAACATTGTGCTCATGCACATTGAGTTATTTAAGAGTCAGCACTAATTGCCTGAAATGCAAGCCTGTCAAAAGATCTGAGATAAGGAGGCAGTCTGTAGAAGCTTAGATACAAGGTAATTACAGAGGTAAAAAGTATATTTCTATAACAGTGTTGTTTATGCAAAACTGAGGAATGGTAAATAAAGGGATTATCTATCTTTTAAACAATAACATTTTTGGTGCTTACTATCCCTTTAAGAATCTCATTACCGCAACAGTCTCAAAACGTCGAAACCATTAGGAAAGCTAATACATTTTCACATTTTTAAAAATCGATTATTAACAGTCAAGCACAGTAACTTGAAACTCTGAAATAATATACAGTATATTTTTTTATTAACATTTTTATTTGATTTTGACTGATTTCTCCCATAACTACAAAACCTTCTGTATTGCGGGTCTGTATTCTGTATTGCGGGTCTGTATTCTGTATTGCGGGTCTGTATTCTGTATTGCGGGTCTGTATTCTGTATTGCGGGTCTGTATTCTGTATTGCGGGTCATGTCCGCTGCACTTTGATAAATGCTGACAGCATACGCTCTCTGCATTTATCATTGCACCAGCAGTTCTGGTGAACTGCTGGTGCAATGCCGCCCCCTGCAGATTTGCGGCCAATCAGCCGCTAGCAGGGGGTGTCAATCAACCCTATCGTATTTGATTGGGTTGATTTCCGGCGATGTCTGTCTGCCGCCTCAGAGCAGGCGGACAGTTTATGGAGCAACAGTCTTTAAACCGCTGCTTCACAACTTGTGTTTCTGTTGAGCTGTACTTTAGCTAATTTAATTTAATTTAGCTAATTGTATGTAATTTATTTAATTGTATTTAATTTAGTAAATTTATTTAATGATAGTGTAGTGTTAGGTGTAATTGTAACTTAGGTTAGGATTTATTTTACAGGTATATTTGTATTTATTTTAACTAGGTAGTTATTAAATAGTTAATAACTATTTAATAACTATTCTACCTAGTTAAAATAAATACAAACTTGCCTGTAAAATAAAAATAAACCCTAAGCTAGCTACAATGTAACTATTATTTATATTGTAGCTAGCTTAGGGTTTATTTTATAGGTAAGTATTTAGTTTTAAATAGGAATAATTTAGTTAATGATAAGAATATTTATTTAGATTTATTTAAATTATATTTAAGTTAGTGGGTGTTAGGTTTAGGGTTAGGCTTAGGTTTAGGGGTTAATAACTTTAATATAGTGGCGGCGACGTTGGGGGCGGCAGATTAGGGGTTAATAAATATAATGTAAGTGTCGGCGACATTGGGGAAGGCAGATTAGGGGTTAATAAATATAATGTAGGTGTCGGTGACATTGGGGAAGGCAGATTAGGGGTTAATAAATAGTATGCAGGTGTCGGCGATGTTGGGGGCAGCAGATTAAGGGTTAATACGTATAATGTAGGTGGCGGCGGTGTCCAGAGCGGTAGATTAGGGGTTAATATATATAATGTAGGTGGCGACGATGTCAGGGGTGGCGGATTAGGGGTTAATAAGTGTAAGATTAGGGGTGTTTAGACTCGGGGTTCATGTTAGGGTGTTAGGTGTAGACATAACTTTTATTTCCCCATAGGAATCAATGGGGCTGCGTTAAGGAGTTTTACGCTGCTTTTTGGCAGGTGTTAGACTTTTTTTCCGGCATTGGAGTGCGGTAATGAGCAAAATTTACTCAACGCTCACTTCTTGTCTTTTAACGACGGGTTTCTGAAAACTCGTAATACCAGCGCTGTAGGTAAGTGAGTGGTGAGGGAAAACTGCTCCTTAGCACCGCACAGCCTCTAACGCAAAACTCGTAATCTAGGTGCCTGTGTGTGTACACATCCTATAGTAGGGACTGAATGGCTTACAGACAGTGTGTGTGTGTGTACACATCCCATAGTAGGGACTGAATGGCTTACAGACTGTGTGTGTGTACACATCCTATAGTAGGGACTGAATGGCTTACAGACTGTGTGTGTGTACACATCCTATAGTAGGGACTGAATGACTTACAGACTGTGTGTGTGTGTACACATCCTATAGTAGGGACTGAATGGCTTACAGACTGTTTGTGTGTACACATCATATAGTAGGGACTGAATGGCTTACAGACCGTGTGTGTGTACACATCCTATAGTAGGGACTGAATGGCTTACAGACCGTGTGTGTGTACACATCCTATAGTAGGGACTGAATGGCTTACAGACCATGTGTGTGTACACATCCTATAGTAGGGACTGAATGGCTTACAGAACGTGTGTGTGTACACATCCTATAGTAGGGACTGAATGGCTTACAGACTGTGTGTGTGTACACATCCCATAGTAAGGACTGAATGGCTTACAGACCATGTGTGTGTACACATCCTATAATAGGGTCTGAATGGCTTACAGACCGTGTGTATACACATCCTATAGTAGAGACTGAATGGCTTACAGACTGTGTGTGTGTACACATTCTATAGTAGGGACTGAATGGCTTACAGACTGTGTGTGTGTACACATCCTATAGTAGGGACTGAATGGCTTACAGACCGTGTGTGTGTACACATCCTATAGTAGGGACTGAATGGATTATAGACTGTCCGTGTGTACACATCCTATAGTAGGGACTGAATGGCTTACAGACCGTGTGTGTGTACACATCCTATAGTAGGGACTGAATGGCTTACAGACCGTGTGTGTGTACACATCCTATAGTAGGGACTAAATGGCTTACAGACCGTGTGTGTGTACACATCCTATAGTAGGGACTGAATGGCTTACAGTCCGTGTGTGTGTACACATCCTATAGTAGGGACTAAATGGCTTACAGACCGTGTGTGTACACATCATATAGTAGGGACTGAATGACTTACAGACTGTGTATGTGTACACATCCCATAGTAGGGACTGAATGGCTTACAGACCATGTGTGTGTACACATCCTATAGTAGGGTCTAAATGGCTTACAGACCGTGTGTGTACATATCCCATAGTAGGGACTGAATGACTTACAGACCGTGGCCTCTAGTTATCAACGTGTTTACTTACCTGCCTTCGCCGGCCCCAATACGCCCGCCTAAGCTCGCCTCACATCGCTGCCGCGGACCTGAATACACTCGCCAAAGTTATCAATAAAGCTGTCAAAAAGCCGCGCACCAAGTACAGGGCGATGAGCAGCGGACTGTGATAGTTATCACTCATCCGTTCTCGCTGCTCTTCGGCTTTTTTACAGCTTTATTGACAAGCTGTCACTAAGCACCCACACTAACTACACTGTTCTACCCCCTATACCGGGGCCCCCGGAGCCCCCTGCAACTAAATAAAGTTATTAACCCCTAAACCGCCGCTCACGGACACCGCCGCCACTATAATAAATGTATTAACCCCTAAACCGCCGCTCCTGGAGCCCACCGCCACCTACATAATACCTAGTAACCCCTATCCTGCCCCCCCATACCGCTGCCACCTATAATAAATTTATTAACCCCTATCCTGCTGATCCCGGACCCCGCCGCAACTAAATAAATTGTTTAACCCCTAAACCGCCGCTCCTGGACCCCGCCGCCACCTATATTAAACTTATTAACCCCTATCCTGCCCCCCCTACACCGTCACCACCTAAAATAAATTTATTAACCCCTATCCTGCCCCCCCTACACCGCCGCCACTATAATAAAATTGTTAATCCCTAAACCTAAGTCTAACCCTAACACCCCCCTAACTTAAATATTAATTAAATACATCTAAATAAATTTAACTCTTATTAAATGAATTATTCCTATTTAAAACTAAATACTTAGCTTTAAAATAAACCCTAATATAGCTACAATATAAATAATAATTATATTGTAGCTATCTTAGGATTTATTTTTATTTTACAGGCAAATTTCAATTTATTTTAACTAGGTACAATAGCTATTAAATAGTTATTAACTATTTAATAGCTACCTAGTTAAAATAAAGAGAAATTTACCTGTAAAATAAAAACTAACCTAAGTTACAATTACACCTAACACTACACTATACTTAAATACATTAATCCTATTTAAAACTAAATACTTACCTGTAAAATAAACCCTAAGATAGCTACAATGTAATTAATAATAACATTGTAGCTATTTTAGGATTTATATTTATTTTACAGGTAACTTTGTATTAATTTTAGCTAGTTAGAATAGTTATTAAATAGTTATTAACTATTTAATAACTACCTAGCTAAAAGAAATACAAAATTACCTGTAAAATAAAGTTACAATTAAACCTAACACTACACTATCATTAAATTAATTAAATAAATTACCTACAAATAACTACAATTAAATACAATGAAATAAACTAACTAAAGTACAAAAAATAAAAGAAGCTAAGTTAAAAAAATAAAAAAATAAGTTACAAACATGTAAAAAATATTACAACAATTTTAAGCTACTTACACCTAATCGAAGCCCCCTAATAAAATAACAAATCCCCCCCAAAATTAAAAAATTCCCTACCCTATTCTACATTAAAAAGTTAACAGCTCAATTACCTTACCAGCCCTTAAAAGGTCCTTTTGCGGGGCATGCCCCAAAGAAAACAGCTCTTTTGCCTGTAAAATAAAAATACAACCCCCCCAACATTAAAACCCACCACCCACATACCCCTACTCTAACCCAAACCCCCTTAAATAAACCTAACACTACCCCCCTGAAGATCTCCCTACCTTTAGCCGTCTTCAGCCAGCCGACCACCGATGGAACCGAAGAGGAGATCCGGAGCGGCAGAAGTCATCATCCAAGGGGCGATGAAGAAGTCTTCCATCCGATTGAAGTCATCATCCAGGCGGCGCTGAAGAAGTCTTCCATCCGATTGAAGTCATCATCCAGGCGGCGTCTTCAATCTTCATCCATCCGGAGCGGAGCAGAGCCATCTTCAGACAAGCCTACGCGGAGTCATCTTCTTCCACCGACGACTGAACGACGAATGACGGTTCCTTTAAGTGACATCATCCAAGATGGCGTCCCTCAAATTCCGATTGGCTGATAGGATTCTATCAGCCAATCGGAATTAAGGTAGGAAAAATCTGATTGGCTGATTCAATCAGCCAATCAGATTAAAGTTCAATCCGATTGGCTGATCCAATCAGCCAATCAGATTGAGCTCGCATTCTATTGGCTGTTCCGATCAGCCAATAGAATGCGAGCTCAATCTGATTGGCTGATTGGATCAGCCAATCAGATTTTTCCTACCTTAATTCCGATTGGCTGATAGAATCCTATCAGCCAATCGGAATTCAAGGGACGCCATCTTGGATGACGTCACTTAAAGGAACCGTCATTCGTCGTTCAGTCGTCGGTGGAAGAAGATGGCTCCGCTAAGGCTCGTCTGAAGATGGCTCCGCTCCGGATGGATGAAGATTGAAGACGCCGTCTGGATGATGACTTCAATCGGATGGAAGACTTCTTCAGCGCCGCCTGGATGATGACTTCAATCGGATGGAAGACTTCTTCAGCACCGCCTGGATGATGACTTCAATCGGATGGAAGACTTCTTCAGCGCCCCTTGGATGATGACTTCTGTCGCTCCGGATCTCCTCTTCGGTTCCATCGGTGGTCGGCTGGCTGAAGACGGCTAAAGGTAGGATGATCTTCAGGGGGGTAGTGTTAGGTTTATTTAAGGGGGGTTTGGGTTAGAGTAGGGGTATGTGGGTGGTGGGTTTTAATGTTGGGGGGGGGTTGTATTTTTATTTTACAGGCAAAAGAGCTGTTTTCTTTTGGGCATGCCCAGCAAAAGGCCCTTTTAAGGGCTGGTAAGGTAATTGAGCTGTTAACTTTTTAATGTAGAATAGGGTAGGGAATTTTTTTATTTTGGGGGGATTTGTTATTTTATTAGGGGGCTTAGATTAGGTGTAAGTAGCTTAAAATTGTTGTAATATTTTTAAATGTTTGTAACTTATTTTTTTATTTTTTGTAACTTAGTTTTTTTATTTTTTGTACTTTAGTTAGTTTATTTAATTGTATTTAATTGTAGTTATTTGTAGGTAATTTATTTAATGAATTTAATGATAGTGTAGTGTTAGGTTTAATTGTAACTTAGGTTAGGATTTATTTTACAGGTAATTTTGTATTTCTTTTAGCTAGGTAGTTATTAAATAGTTAATAACTATTTAATAACTATTCTAACTAGCTAAAATAAATACAAAGTTACCTGTAAAATAAATATAAATCCTAAGATAGCTACAATATAATTATTATTTATATTGTAGCTATCTTAGGGTTTATTTTACAGATAAGTATTTAGTTTTAAATAGGATTAATTTATTTAAGTATAGTGTAGTGTTAGGTGTAATTGTAACTTAGGTTAGCATTTATTTTACAGGTAATTTTGTATTTCTTTTAGCTAGGTAGTTATTAAATAGTTAATAACTATTTAATAACTATTCTAACTAGCTAAAATAAATACAAAGTTACCTGTAAAATAAATATAAATCCTAAGATAGCTACAATATAATTATTATTTATATTGTAGCTATATTAGGGTTTATTTTAAAGGTAAGTATTTAGTTTCAAATAGGAATAATTTAGTTAATAAGAGTTATAATATTTAGATTTATTTAATTAATATTTAAGTTTGGGGGTGTTAGGGTTAGATTTAGGTTTAGGGGTTAATAATTTTTATTATAGTTGCAGCGGTATAGGGGGGCAGGATAGGGGTTAAAAATGTATTATAGGTGGCGACGGTGTAGGGGGGACAGGATAGGGGTTAATAAATGTATTATAGGTGGCGACGGTGTAGGGGGGGCAGGATAGGGGTTAATAAATGTATTATAGGTGGCGACGGTGTAGGGGGGCAGATTAGGGGTTAATAAGTTTAATATAGGTGGCAGCGGGGTCCGGGAGCGGCGGTTTAGGTGTTAAACAATTTATTTAGTTGCGGCAGGGTCCGGGATCGGCAGGATAGGGGTTAATAAATTTATTATAGTGGCGGCGGTGTAGGGGGGGCAGGATAGGGGTTAATAGGTATTATGTAGGTGGCGGTGGGCTCCGGGAGCGGCGGTTTAGGGGTTAATACATTTATTATAGTTGCGGCGGTGTCCAGGAGCGGCGGTTTAGGGGTTAATAACTTTATTTAGTTGCGGCGGTGTAGGGGGGGACAGATTAGGGTTTAATATGTATAATGTAGCTTGCGGTGGGCTCCGGGAGCGGCGGTTTAGGGGGTAATACATTTATTTAGTTGCGGCGGTGTAGGGGGGGCAGATTAGGGGTGTTTAGACTCGGGGTACATGTTAGGGTATTAGGTGCAGACATCTCTCATAGGAATCAATGGGATGTCGAGCAGCAGCGAACATGAACTTTCGCTATGGTCAGACTCCCATTGATTCCTATGGGATCCGCCGCTTCCAGGGCGGCGGTTTGAAAACCAGGTACGCTGGGCCGGAAAAGTGCCGAGCGTACCTGCTAGTTTTTTTATAACTAGCAAAAGTAGTCAGATTGTGCCGAATTTGTGTGCGGAACATCTGGAGTGACATAAGAATCGATCTGTGTCGGACTGAGTCCGGCGGATCGAAGTTTACGTCACAAAATTCTACTTTTGCCGGTGTAAAGGGCTTGATAACTTAGGCGAATCAGCCTCGCCACAAATACGATGCGGAATTCCAGCGTATTTGAGGTTGACGGCTTGATAACTAGAGGCCCGTGTGTGTGTCATGTACACAGTCTGACAAGAGAACTTTTAACTGGAGAAATATAAAGAGATCTGCTTACCTGGTAGCCATCTTGAAGGTACTAGCAGATGTGTTGCTTCATTCAAAATTAAACTTTATTTAAAATTCTGTGTGTGTGTGTGTGTGTGTGTAAACAGTTCTTTAAAAATGTTGCGGAAGATGAGAACATCAGTCATAGAGTCCTACTTATCAAGCCGTCAACTGTGCTGCATTCGACTGCACCAATACGCTCGCCTGACATTGCCTAACATCGCGGCTGCAGACCTGAATACGCTCTCCTTATTTATTAAAAAAGCTGTCAAAAAGCTGCTCACCAAGTACGGGGTGATGAGCAGCGGACTGTTGTTAACTAAACAGTCATCAATCTTGCTGCTATTCGGCATTTTCACAGCTTTATTTATACCCTGTCACTAAACACTGCCACTATACTAAAATGTTTAAACCCTATCCTGCTGCTCCCGGACCCCACCACAACTAAATAAAGTTATTAACCCCCATCCCGCTGCTCCCGGAGCCCACCGCAACTCTAATAAAATTATTAACCCCTGTTCCGCCACTCCTGGAGCCCACCGCAACTCTAATAAAGTTATTAACCCCTATCCCGCTGCTCCCGGAGCCCACCGCAACACTAATAAAGTTATTAACCCCTATTCCGCTGCTCCCGGAGACCACGGCAACTAAATAAAGTTATTAACCCCTATCCCACCATTCCCCGAGCCCACCGCAACTACATAAATATATTAACCTCTAAAGCCCTGACCTCCCACATCACTACCACTTACTAAACCTATTAACCCCTAAACCGCCAGCCCTCCACATCGCCATAAACTAAATTAAGCTATTAACCCCTAAACCTAACAACCCGCTAACTGTACATTAAAATTACATAATCCCTATCTTATAATAAATTTAAACTTACCTTTAGATTTAAATTAAACTATATTAAACTATTAATTAACCTACCCTAACTATTATACTAAAATTACATTAAACTAGATTAAACTATTAATTAACCTACACTAACTGTTATACTAAAATTACATTAAACTACAAATTAAATTAACTATATTATATAGTTAAAAACCTAACCCTACTCAAATAATTTAAATCTACTATTAAAAATTTCAAAGTTACAAAAAACTAACAACTAAGTTACAAAAAATAACAAACACTAAGTTACAAAAAACCCCATAAACACTAAGTTACACAAAATAAAAAATAAATGATCAAATATTTAAACTAATTACACCTAATCTAAGAGCCCTATGAAAATAAAAAAGCCCCCCCAAAATACAAAAAAACCCCTAGCCTACAATAAACTACCAATGGCCCTTAAAAGGGCATTTTGCGGGGCATTGCCCCAAAAAATCAGCTCTTTTACCTGTAAATAAAAATACAAATACCCCCCCCAACAGTAAAACCCACCACCCACACAACCAACCCCCAAATAAAATTCTATCTAAAATACCTAAGCTCCCCATTGCCCTGAAAAGGGCATTTGGATGGGCATTGCCCTTAAAAGGGCATTTAGCTCTTTTTCCACCCAAAGTCCCTAATCTAAAATTAAAACCCATCCAATAAAACCTTTCAAAAACCTAACACTAACCCCCGAAGATCCGGATGGATGAAGATAGAAGATGCCGTCTGGATGAAGACTTCTGCCGGCTTGGATGAAGACTTCTGCCGGCTTCGCTGAGGACTTCTGCCGATTCGTTGAGGATGGATGTCGGGTCTTCTAAAACTGTAAGTGGATCTTCGGGGGTTAGTGTTAGGTTTTTTTAAGGGTTTATTTGGTGGGTTTTAATTTTAGATTAGGGACTTTTGGCGGAAAAAGAGCTAAATGCCATTTTAAGGGCAATGCCCATCCAAATGCCCTTTTCAGGGCAATGGGAGCTTAGGTTTTTTTTAGATAGAATTTTATTTGGGGTTGGTTGGTTGTGTGCTCTTAGATTAGGTGTAATTAGTTTAAATATTTGATAATTTATTTTTTATTTTGTGTAACTTAGTGTTTATTTTTTTGTAACTTAGTGTTTGTTATTTTGTGTAACTTAGTTGTTAGTTTTTTGTAACTTTGTATTTTTTAATAGTAGATTTAACTTATTTGAGTAGGGTTAGGTTTTTAACTATATAATATAGTTAATTTAATTTGTAGTTTAATGTAATTTTAGTATAACAGTTAGTGTAGGTTTATTATTAGTTTAATATAGTTTAATGTAATTTTAGTATAATAGTTAGGGTAGGTTAATTAATAGTTTAATATAGTTTAATTTAAATCTAAAGGTAAGTTTAAATTTATTATAAGATAGGGATGATGAAAAAGGAGACAATGGCACTACTCAATTTATTGGTATGTTTTAACGTTCCCCTACTAATTCATAGAGTGATGAGTATACTTAGTATTAGTATACTCCAATATAATTTGTCTGATAGGGGTAGGTGCTTGTACCTATTAGCAAACTTTTACAGAAAATCAGTAAGAAACTGACAAAAGGGTACAAATATAGCACTCTGAGAACGTACTTGTGTAACACGAAAAAGTGAAAGAAATTAAAATGTAACTTTTACTTGATCATATTTAAAAACAGGGGATTTACAAACATTTTAAAATAAATTGAAATTTGGATCCACTACCAAATGGCCAGATAGTGTCACTGCTGGCTAATAGAGACAAACACCCTTGTTAGGTTAATGTAGAGTCTCTTTATAAATCAAATGACAGGGCTATCCCTTTGCATATTACTCATATAGAGGTAATGATGGTCCCTAATTGGGGTAGGTTTAAATAAAAGATATATATGAGGATATATATGAGGATAATAAAGGAAGGAGCGTGTTAGATATACAATGTCCATTTGTGATGGAAGGTATTTTGGGTGAGCACTTTCAATATATAGTTCGTGTAAATTAAATAAGTCTTACACCCAAAATTGTGTGTGATTCACCACAACTCATAGTTTACCAACTCAGGTATTATAAGGCTAGAGTTTTGTATATAAGCTAACCTAACTACTGAGGAGAACCACACACAATTTTGGGTGTAAGACTTATTTAATTTACACGAACTATATATTGAAAGTGCTCACCCAAAATACCTTCCATCACAAGTGGACATTGTATATCTAACACGCTCCTTCCTTTATTATCCTCATATATATCTTTTATTTAAACTACCCCAATTAGGGACCATCATTACCTCTATATGAGTAATATGCAAAGGGATAACCCTATCACCCTTTTGTCAGTTTCTTACTGATTTTCTGTAAAAGATAGGGATGATGTAAATTTAATGTACAGTTAGCGGGTTGTTAGGTTTAGGGGTTAATATGTTTAGTAAGTGGTAGTGATGTGGGAGGTCAGGGGTTTAGGGGTTAATATATTTATTTAGTTGCGGAGGGCTCCAGGAGAAGCGGGATAGGGGTTAATAACTTTATTAGAGTTGCGGTGGGATAGGGGTTAATATATTTATTTAGGTGGAGGCGGGGTCCGGGAGCGGCAGGATAGGGGTTAATAACATTATGTAGGTTGCAGCGATGTCGGGGAGCGGTGGGATAAGGGTTAATACTTTTATGTTGGTGTCGGCGGTGTCAGGGGTGGCAGATTAGGGGTGTTTAGACTCAGAGCTTATGTTAGGGTGTAAGGTGTAAACGTAATTTGTTTTCTAGCATAGAAATCAATGGGGTATCTGGCAGCCGCGAACATAAGCTTTTGCTGCTTTCAGACTCCCCTTGATTCCTATGGCATCCGCGGCCTCCAGGGCGGCGGATTGAAAACCAGGTACACTGGGCAGGAATAGCCGCGAGCGTACCTGTTAGCAGTTTGATAACTTGCAAAAGTAGTCAGATAGTGCCGAATTTGTATTCGGAACATCTGTAATGACGTAAGCATTGATCTGTGTCGGATTGAGACTGGCGGATCGTATGTTACGTCACAGATTTCAACTTTTGCCAGTCTGTAGGCTTTGATAAATAAGGCGAATCAGGCTTGCCACAATTACGCTGTGGAATTCCAGCGTATTTGTGGTTGACGGCTTGATAAATAGGCTTCATAGACACTTCATTTTTCCACCATTTTATTATTATTATTATTATTATTATACATGAATATTCAGTTAATCATTTTTCTGTGATTTGAAAACATCTAGTAGAACATCCTTTTATTTTTTTCAGAATATTTTAATTTTACTCTGTTTAAATTACAACATCACATACATTCAGACATAGCTGGACGCATTGCGGTAATGAGAATTTCAGCAGAAAATGCAATAAAATAAAAATTCATTCCTATTTTGAAAATACTCTTTGTGCAAGGTAGAGAACACTATTATCTTTATTATGAAACTTTGTTTTATTCCTAAATTACAAGTTTTGTATTTAAAATAATTACTGCAATGGTGTTTTAATGGTTTCATGAGAATGACCCACCTATACCTATATACCTATATGAATTTATGCAGGTATATATATATATACACATACAGGATATATATAGAAATATCTATTTAAAAATACAAAGAACATTTTCTTCTAAATAAAGCACATTGGAGTGTAAAATAGTAGGAGAGTAGGAGGTCATGAACAGAGCGAAGGGGACGGGAGGGAGAGTATCTGGAGACAAGGTCTGAGATATAGGGAGGAGCAGTGCAGTTGAGGGCTTTGTATGTCAGAATGAGAATTTTGTGTTTGATCCTAGAGGCAAGAGGAAGCCAGTGAAGGGATTGGCAGAGAGATGCAGCAGCTGAAGAGTGACGTGTAAGGAAGATGAAACTGGCAGAGGCATTCATTATGGATTGTAAAGGAGCTAGGCGGCAGGTGGGGAGACCAGAGAGGACAGAGTTGCAGTAATCGAGGCGGGAAAGAATGAGAGAGTGAATTAAAATCTTAGTTGTGTCTTGTGGAAGGAAGTGTCTAATTTTAGAGATGTTTTTAAGGTGGAAGAGCGGCAGGCTTTAGCCAAGGACTGAATGTGAGGAGTGAAAGAAAGATCTGAGTCAAATATGACCCCGAGACATCGGGCATGCGGGGTAGGGGTAATGATGGAGTTGTCGACAGTTATAGAGAGATTCGGGGGTGGAGATTTTGAAGAAGGGGGGAAAATGAGGAGCTCAGTTTTGGAGAGATTTAGCTTGAGGTAGTGAGAGGACATCCAGGAAGAGATATGAGAAAGACAGTTAGTGACACGGGTTAGCAAGGAAGGAGATAGGTCTGGTGCAGAGAAGTAGATTTGGGTGTTGTCGGCATACAAATGATATTGGAAACTGTGGGACTTTAATGTGGAACCTAGTGATGACGTGTAGATTGAGAAGAGAAGGGGACCAAGGACAGAGCCTTGCAATACTCCGACAGAAAGTGGTGACGGGGCAGAGGAGGCCCCAGAGAAGGCTACACTAAAGGTAAGGTTTGACAGATAGGAAGAGAGCCATGAAAGGGCTG
Source organism: Bombina bombina (assembly GCF_027579735.1). Classification (NCBI taxonomy): domain Eukaryota; kingdom Metazoa; phylum Chordata; class Amphibia; order Anura; family Bombinatoridae; genus Bombina; species Bombina bombina. The sequence goes on along the minus strand of NC_069502.1, from coordinate 610,449,967 downwards.
TGTCACAGATGCTGAAGGATTGGAGGGTTTGGAGCAAAAGAGGGTGGCCAACAGTGTCAAAGGATGTGGACAGATCAAGGAGGATAAGCAGAGAGAAGTGGCCTTTTGATTTTGCTGTAAGTAGGTCGTTGGTAACCTTAACAATAGCTGTCTCTGTGGAGTGATGGGGACGAAATCCAGATTGCAGTGGGTCAAGAAGGGAGTTTAACGTAAGGAAATGGGATAGGTGTGCATATACTAGTTTTTCGAGAAGCTTTGAGGCAAGAGGGAGGAGGGAAATAGGGCAGTAGTTGGATGGGGAGGTAGGATCAATGGAAGGTTTTTTGAGGATAGGTGTGTCCAGTGCATGTTTCAGCAATGAGGGAAATATACCAGTGCTGAGGGAGAGGTTGAAGATGTGTGTAAGTATAGGGGTAATGGTAGTAGACAGGGAGGGGAGTAGCTGTGAGGGGATAGGGTCAAGGGGACAGGTAGTGAGGTGAGAGCGCAGTATAAGTGCCGAAACTTCTTCCTCAGTAACTGGGGAGAATGAGCTAAGTTTAAGGTTATGTGGGTTGTGGTTAAGTGAGAGCATTTGAGGGGGGGGGGAGAATGGAATTATGTTGAGAGCTGATTTCATTTCTGATGGAGTCGATTTTGTTATTGAAGTGGCTGGCAAAGTCTTGAGCTGACAGAGAAGTTGTATTAGGAGGTGGGGGAGGGCGGAGGAGAGTATTGAAAGTGGAGAACAGACGTTTTGGGTTTAAAGAAAGATTAGAGATAAGAGTAGAGAAGTAATGTTGCTTATGGAGATTAAGGGCAGAATAGTAGGAGTGCAAGATGAATTGGTAATTAAGAAAATCAGCTGAACTCTGAGATTTTCTCCAGTGCCGCTTAGCAGTACGGGAACATCTGCGTAGGTATCGTGTCAGAGGAGTATGCCAGGGCTGAGGATGAGTGTGTGATTTCCGAGCTATGGTAAGAGGGGCGAGAGTGTCAAGGACGGATATAAGGGTGGAATTATAGTGGCAGATAGATTGTTCAGGGCAGGAAAAGGAGGAGAAAGATGAGAGGAGAGGTTTGAGGGAATTAGCAAGCTGTTGCTGATCTAATGACATAATGCTTCTGTGAAGTTTGGTGTGAGGAGTAGAAGGAGGTAGAGTTGTAGGGAGGGATGATATGTTGCAAGTAAGGAGATGGTGGTCAGAAAGAGGAAAGGGGGAGTTTGTGAAGTTTGAGAGAGTGCATCGATAGCTAAAGATCAGGTCAAGAGAGTTAGCGTCTTTGTGAGTGGGAGAATCAGTCCATTGTGACAGACTGAAAGAGGAAGTGAGTTGCAGAAGTTGTTTTGCAGATGAGGCAGTGAGATTGTCAAGAGGGATGTTGAAGTTGCCAAGAATGAGGGCAGGGGTGTCTGAGGAAAGGAAATAAGGTAGCCAGGCAGCCAAGTGATCTAGAAATTGAGTTGAGGAGCAAGGGGGTTGGTATATGACTGCAACACATACAGAGAGAGGGGAGAATAAGCGAATCATGTGGGTTTTGAATGAGGGAAATGTGAGGGAAGAGATGGTATGTATTTGTTGAAAGGTGCAACGAGAGGAAAGTAAAATACCTATACCACCTCCTTGTCTATTACCAGACCTAGGAGTGTGGCTGAAGTGGAGGCTAGATATGTGCATGATCGAAAAATTTGTTTCGGTTTGGTTTGGATCGATTCAGAGTTTTTCAAATTTCGTTTCGTATCGATTCAAATTCGGAAAACTTTGAATGAATTTGTTTCGGATTTGTTTCGGATTCGAAAAAATTCGGCTGTGAGTGCAATCTTTGTTGTTAATAAAGGAACTGTTTTTAAATCGATAATACTGCACTTAGATTGTTTGTTTTTTTCCCTTTCTGCGCTTCAGGTTGTTTTTGGATGTGGGAAAAAATTCGGCTGGATTCGGTTCGATTCGGAAATTCGGAATTTCGGTATGTGTGCTGTGTATTAGACTAGTATTATGTACTGTATATTAGGTGTAACCCATAGCAGAGTGATATAACCTAATATACTGTACAATACTAGTGTAATCCATGGCCATCCGAATTTACCGAATAAATCCGAACTAATTCGGATTTATTCAGTAAATTCGGCAGTATTTTAATTCAGAAATTCGGATCGATCCGAATTTGCAGAATTTTCTGAATTTCCGAATTGTTCCGAAACGAATTGCACATGTCTAGGGGAGGCCCCCATGTGACAGAGCAGCAGTGGATGCTGTATCTAGAGAGAGCCAGGTTTCTGTTTGGGCCAGGAGGTTGAGGGAGTGGGAGATGAAGAGGTCATGTCTAGAAGTGAGCTTGTTGCAAGCAGGAATGTGAGTAAGGTTTGCGGAGTTTTGTTTTCTGAGTCTATGGGACGGTACATATGGATGTGCACGGCTAGGCAGTGGTTGAGGACCAGGATTAGGGGATATTTCTTGTTAAAATTTATTTGACTGAAAAGGGCTCCAAAGTGTATAGAAATGTGTATACATGTGTTTATATGTGTATTTATGTATGTATATACATATTTACACATATATAAACACTTAATACATATGTATGTACACATATATGTATATATATATATATATATATATATATATATATATATGCAAATAGACATATATGCATACAATATAACCCTTTCCAGTCAAATACATTGCCATATACCATATCCCTTTAACCTTTATACAACATTTTTATTAATATTTATATTAAATATTTTAATCAGAAAGTATATATATAAGTGGAATAGTTTATTTAAATGTACTGTATTCATATTGTGTTTGGTGCAACTTTTTTTTAACCCTTATGCTTTATGCTAGATCTTCAGTTACATTAACCCGGTGAGTGCAAATATTGTTTGTGCTCAAGCGCAACCCTTTACTTTCAACTACAATATGCACGCTAGATAGCACGTTTACGAAATTGCTTATCGCATCCCGCACTAACAATATCGCTCCACTTGTAATCTAGCCCATTGCTGGTATTTTTATGTTTGAGGTCAAAGTTGTAAATAAAGATTAAATATAGAAATAAAGAAAAAACAATCCTGGCAGTTTAGTTTCTAATTTTATTTTGTATAATTATTTATGCAAATGTATGCTAATAAGCATGGCCAGTACTTTTTTCCAGAAAAGGTGGCAACGCTATATACAACATAAAGACAATGCAATAGCACCAGTCTGAACTTCAAATGAGTAGTAGATTTATGTATATTTCCACACTTCATCTATGATGTGACAAACCTTCAGTCAATCACAAATGCATATGCGTATATTCTGTGAATTCTTGCACATGATCAAGAGGAGCTGGTGACTAATAAAGTGTAAATATAAAGGGGGCGGAGCGAGCGGTCGACCAAGATGGCAGCAACACACTGATGCTACGTGAACAAGCCGGTGCCTAATTCCGCAAAAGCTGTTAAAATCCTTCTCAAGACCTCTCCCTCTGTTACGAGGAGCGGTCTCAAAGCTCCGTCAACAATTTGAGCTTATTTCAGGTCGCCTGTACAGCCGGAACACCACTACTAACAACGGCCAGGTTTGAGGCCTCCACGGAAATGCGCCTGCATTATTGCGCACATTAATTTTCTTAAACTCACCCTAACCTAGCAGTCACCCACCTCCGGATATCGAACGGCTTAACTGGGGCTGCGGATTGTCACTGGCCACTAAGCTCTGTGTGGGGCAGGCTGAATTAGGAGAATACAGATGCGACACCTCACCTAAGGGTAGCACGGTGCATTGAATGCGATTCTGGGCTGATCATCTGAAGAAACGGATCGCCACGTGGCAGCTCCATAACAGTGAGTAAACACTGACACACAAGCCCCTGCTGATGGCACACACTTTAGCTAAGAATGACGGCGTCTTTAACAGGACTTGTACAAAAGATGAAACAATACAAAAACAGCTTGTTATGGGACAACTATTGCTAAAAACAACCCCATTTCTACTTTGATGCTGCACACCCAGAGAGGAGTATTCGGGGGGACACAGAGTAGTCTTGATTTCTACAGGTCCGGAGGACATACATGCAACAGCACAGATATATAGTCTAAGCAGCTGCTTAGGACTCTGAACATACCTTCCTGCAATCTTTAGCAAGAGTAATATTGGCCACTGAGTCTGCAGCTCTGTATTAGGACTCTGGTCTTTTTAAACTGCATTAGTTGCTGGATCTCTGGAACACATAACCCCCCCCCCCCCTTTACTGCTGCTTTTCATAGTAGCAGGTCATACTCCCTATTCCTTTTTCCTGAGATCACCCTGTGAGGGTAAATTCCCCGGGGGTTATTGTGTTCTTGGGGCACGTAAAATAATCATATATACAGGGCCAGTGATAAAACACCTCTGTTGAGCCCCCTGATTGCTGCATAGTGTGTAAGATGTCTCAGAGGAGGGCTTCAAAAAGTGAAAAAATGCAAAAACAGCCACAGAACACTCAGAGCACTGTTAACACCTTCTTTAAGCACACGGAACAGTCAATAAATAAAAGGGATTCAGGAGCCCAGCAGGTACATAACGAAGATAGTCAATGTGAACTGACTGATAATTCCAATAGTCCTTCTCCTTCAATACAAGTGAACAGAGAGGACTCTTCGATTACCTACAAGGCTATGGAAGCGCTCATAGAACAGGTTAAATCCTGCATTAAAGATGAATGCGCGGACTTAAAGAGAGAGATTAATGACCTTGGGCATAGAGTTGATTCCCTTGAGGAGCATGAATATGTTATGTCTCAAAAAATAGCGAGCCTGGCATCCAGACAATCTCAACAGAGTCAACAGGTGATAGATCTAGAAGACAAGATAGACGATTTGGAAAATCGTTCTAGACGAGGCAATCTCCGATTTAGAGGAGTCCCTGAGACTGTGATGAACAACGAACTCCAAGAATATTTGCAATCTCTCTTCGTAGAGATGATGGAAAGACATACGGAAGAAAGCCCTATAATACCACTTGACAGAGCTCATACAGCACTACGTCCTAAACCACCAGAAGACGCTCCACCCAGAGACATAATAGTTCACTTTCAAAATTACAAACAAAAGGAAGAACTATATAACATTGCTAGGAAACAACAAGCACTGACATTCCGTGGGCATAGGATCCAGATCTATCAAGATTTGTCTTTAAGAACTTTCTGATTCTGACTACTCACTTGCGTACCTTAAATATCCCTTATAGATGGCGATTCCCTACATCAATAATTACCACAAAGAATGGGAAAAAAATTGAATGCACATCTATGTCTGACATTGGAAAATTTTGCAATCTGGTGAACATTTCACTGCCTGATAAAGGCGATTCACAGCCCTCCCAGAAACCATCGGGCGGGCAAAACAACCCAAGACCCCAAAGGCACCTGGGCCCAGAGTTGCCGGCTCTGCAGCACAAGCGTAGACAAACCACCTTGCCTTCATCTGAAGACACAGAAACAGAAACTACAAGATGAATATCTGGGACTGTCCGTTCTGGTTGACATCTTCAGCGACACTAGGGTGCTATAGCAAGGCCCCAAGACTTATGCTTTTCCAAACAAACTCTCTAAAGAGATTGCAGGATCAAAGTTAACCTTTCTTTTTTCTCAGGTTCCTGATCATTCTGGAGAAGATGAGTCCGCCTTCACCCTAGCAGGAGGGTAACACTGTAGTTTTGTTATAAGTTTTTAGTTAGATCTGAATAATGGCAATCAGCCTAACAGATATTTGTTTCTGAAATGTAATTTGTATTGCAGGTGTCAGATGTTTAAGTATACTCTCTTACTGTCCTTAATAAGTTACCTGTCTTACTGTGCCATGCAACCACACTCTGGGTTTGATACATTGTTATGTTTAGTTCAAGCCATTTATTCTTGTTTCTGTTCTAGTTGGTCGCAAGACTCAGAGGCTTTTTAAATTATACTCACATTTGATTAAAGCTATTGTGATTACGATAGGTTAAATCCCTCAATGTTTATATACCCTAAATGTAATGCATAATGTAATTAATGCTACTGCGTAATATATGGTCTATTTAAGTTGAGGTTATTATTGTTGCACTAAAACTATACGACCCCACTACACTAACCACATAGACTGACTGCAGCATACAATGACTTCTCCATCACCAATCTAGGAATACTAGGTGGCCCATGCCACTTGAAATTTTAGTATCTGATGGACACCCGGCTTGTATCAAAGCTCCCAAGTTCATTCATAAATAATCAGGTACTTTGCGCTTATTGCACTGTCACAGACCCTGTAAAAATTTATTTTAGATTATCTCCCTTGAATTATTTATAGCAATTCATTGCCTCTTTTTATTTTTTCTCCCCAATTACCTGACTAACCTGATATCCTATCTGCTTTCCTTGGATTAGTTCATCCATCTTTATAGGAGCCACTAGTCCAATATAGTTATGCCGACACACAAAGGAAAAGGTACATTACTGTTAGCAACCCAAAATGTCAAGGGTTTTTTATCAGCTGAAAAAAGGTCTATTGCTTACTATGATTTCTATAAGAAAAAATTGGATAATAGTTATGCTCCAAGAAACCCACTTCAAAAAAACACGCTGAACCCACACTATCTACAAGATATTATGACAAACATTTCTGTAATTCAGGCCCACACAGGAAGAATGGAGTATGCATCTCCCTCAAGCGCAATATTCCCTTTGAGCTTTTACAAAAACATACAGATAAGGAGGGTAGAATCTTAATTCTAGTTGGACTGTGCTATGGGATCCCAGTCACCTTGGCCAACGTATATGCACCGAACAGACCCACCCCTAATTTTTTCAGGTCCCTGGCCAACACACTACTAGACATCTCTAAAGGCCCGATAATCTTGGGGGGGGGGCCTCAATTTCCCTATGAACCCTATAATTGATACGTCCACTGGGAAGTCTTACCTGCATAACAATTCATTGAAAAATAACTGTGTAGCTCTCCAATCTATAAATCTATTTGACACATGGAGAGTAACATACACAAACAAAAGAGATTACACCTTCTTCTCCCACCCACAACATTCCTACTCTAGATTAGACTATATTCTCTGTAACCAGACCCTCTTGACAAACCTTATTCACTCTAAAATGTCCCACACATCCTGGTCAGATCACAGTATGGTCATCACCAAGTTCAACTGGTATAACAATTCTCATGACACATTTAACTGGAGACTAAATGACTCCATTCTCACAAACCAAGAAACTATTGACAAATTGAAAAAGCTCTCTTTTGAGTACTTCTCTTTTAATAAGCCTGAGGACACATCGGCTGTAAACAATTGGGAGGCATATAAATGTTATATACGGGGGGTATTAATAAAGCACAATGCTAAACAGCGTAAATTTAGGTCAGCTCAGTTCACCTTGTTAACAGACAATCTAACTAAACAAGAATCTATTCATAAACTAGATCCAACATCCCCCGCAAAACTTACTAAACTCACTGAAGCAAGAGACACTCTTAACAACTTCCATATACAGAATGCACATATGAGAGCCCTGACTACCAAGTCCAAATTTTTCATAGAGAGTAATAAAGCAGGCCGCCTGCTAGC